>NC_090742.1:42763993-42786493 GCF_036898095.1 Palaemon carinicauda
TGCCTTGGGTAAGAGTTCTTTTGCTTGAGGGTACACTCGGGCACACTTTTCTCCCTTGTTTCTCCTCATCTTGTTTTGTTAACGTTTTCATAGTTTATATAGAAAATATTTATTTTAATATTGTTGCTGTTCTTAAAACAATTAAATATTTCCGTGTTTCCTTTCCTCACTGAGCTGTTTTCCCTGTTGGAGCCCCTGGGCTTATAGCATCCTGCTTTTCCAACTAGGGTTGCAGCCTAGCAAATAATAATAATAATAATAATAATAATAATAATAATAATAATAATAATAATAAGAAGAAGAAGAAGCTCATAAAGGCAGACGTAGATCCTAGAATATTCTTTAAAATATATCCGAAGACAAAGATAAAAAATATTCACAGTGTGATTTCACTACATATAATGGAAACTGGTCAGAATAAAAAAAAAAAAAAAAAAAAAAAAAAAAAAAAAAAAAACTTAAACGGGAGGAGTCATTGAAAGGTTGTAAATTCTTTCATTTCAGCCAATAATTTCTGAACAAATCTCTTAAACATACATCATAGGTTCTATGACAGTTTTCATTGACGGCAATTGCCCCATTAGCAACAATATACTTCGTATTCTGACATGTTAACTGTTTCGCCTCACATTGGCTTCGTGAACCAATTACTTATTTTCTATTGGGTCCATCATCCATTAGTTTCTTCATTGATGATTCTCCATAAGTCTTAGACTAAAAGTCATAGCTCCCAAATCCATCATCTGGGGATTGAACTTTGAAGAGGTCTAAAAATCTTTTTCATTCAAGGGTTAACTACTGCACTGCAATTGTTCAGTGGTTACTTTCCACTTGGTAATTGTAGAAGAGAGACTTTAGATATGGTAAGCAGCTCTTCTGGGAGATGGCCACTCCAAATTAAAACCATTGCTCTGTACTCTTGGGTAGTGCCATAGAGGCTATGGTACCACCCAAGACTAGAGAAAATAGTCTGCCAGTGTCTTGGGTTCCAGTGGTCTTGCATGAGGGTACACTTAGGCACACTATTCTATCTGTTTCCTTTTTCCTTCCTTCACAGGGCTATTTTCCCTCTTGCAGCCCTTGGACTTATAGTATCCTGTTTTACCAACTGGGGCTGTATATAATAATAATAATAATAATAATAATAATAATAATAATAATAATAATAATAATAATAATAAAGATACAATCCAGGTTTTCCTAGTATTCAGACTTCTTTATGACTACGTACACCGCTAACTTGTCACATTTTCTCAATTCTTTGGCGCTTATCATCATGTCTTTTGATGGGACTCTGTCACAGAAGATTCCTCTGCGGTGTCCTGCTTCTCTCCTAAGTTCTTTGATGACAGACGGTGTTAAGTCAATTTCGATATAACTCCCCAGCTGAATGAGTTTGTCTCTAAATACTTCTATCTCTCTATATTTTAGGTTATAGACTCAGAGTAGCAACATTGTAGACATAAAATAAAAAACTTGAATATCGGTTCATGATTTGGACTATATAGCCTGGTGCTGGGTCCTGCAGGGCCATTCAACAGCTGAGTGTAACTGGAGAGAAACCCTGCAGTTGTACTATTAAAGCAAGAGCAATCAGAGGTTTCTAACCTCCGCCAATGGTTAATGAAGTCGTCCATGACCTAAGATCTATCTAAGGTGAAAATTTCGCCAGATTCCGTTGTGTAGTTTAGACGGTGTCTTTAAAATGGCAGAAAATTCATATCCGGATCGGGATCATATCCAAAATGCAATGGCTTTCTCCATGATCTAAGATCTATCTGTGGTGAAAATTTCGTCAAAATCCATTAAGTAGTTTTGACGTAATCCTGTGTACAGACAAAGAGAAAAATAAATAAAATAGAATCCGGAACCAGATTATCTCCAAAATTCAATGGGGTCGTCCATGGCCTAAGATATAACTGGTGAAAATTTCGTCAAAATCCGTTGAGTAGTTTTGATGTAATCCTGTCCACAGAGAGAAATATAAATAAATAAAATAGAATCCGGATCCAGATCATCTTCAAAATTCAATGGAATCGTTCAACATACCATCTATCTGTGGTGAAAAATTTGTCAAAATCTATCTCGTAGTTTTGGCGTTACCTTTAAAATGGGGAAAATACAAATCTGGATCTAGAATCCGGATCATCTCCAAAATTTAATGGGGTCGTCCAGGACCTAAGATCTATCTGTGGTGAAAAATTCATCATAATCCGTTGAGTAGTTTTGACGAAATCCTGTGCACAATCAGAGAGACAAATATATAAATAAAAAACTAAGTAAAATATAATCCGGATCCAGATCATCCAAGACAGTGGTTCCCAACCTTTTTTTTCTGTCATTTCCCCCCTGCACCCAGTTCAACCATCCAGATTTCCCCCTCCATGCCCCCACCCAGCCCTCATGCCTACTCGCCTGCCTCAGAAATGGGCATGGCACTCCAATTCTCCCCTTGAATATCATGTCTTTGAGAACTGATATGATCATATCACAATTGAATGGCTAACAACAAATTGCCACACGTACTATGAGGACATTTTCCTCTTGTTTTAGTTAGTAGGTAGTGTAATTATTTCCCCCCTTGGAAGCTTCAAATTTCCCCCAGGTTGGGAACCACTGATCTAAGAAATTTAATGGGGTCCTCCATGACCTAAGATCTATCTGTGGTGTAAATTTTGTCAAAATCCATCCCATAGTTTTGACGTTATCTTTAAAATGGGGAAAATGCCAATCTGGATCTCGAATCCGGATCTAGAACATCTCCAAAATTTAAAGGGGTCATCCATGACCTAAGATTTATCTGTGGTGAAAATTTCGTTAAAATCCTGTTCACAGATACAAACAAATGAATACATACACTAGAATCCAGATCGGGATCATCTATAAAATTTAATGGAGTAGTCCTTGACCTGAGCCTCATCTGTGGTGAATATTTTCTCAAAATCCGTCAAGTAGTTTTGAAGTAATCCTCTCCAAAGAAATGGTGAAAAATGCAAATCCGGATCTAGAATCCAGATCTGGATCATCTCCAAAATTTAATGGGGTCGTCCATGACCTAAGCTTTATCTGTGTGGAAAACTTCGTCGAAATCCGTCAATTTGTTTGGACGCTATCTTCAAAATGGCGAAATATGCAAATCCGGATCCAGATCATCTCCAAAATTTAATGGGGTCGTCCATGACCTAAAATATGTGGTAAAAATTTCATCAAAATTCGTCGAATAGTTTGATGTAATCCTGTCCATAGAAATGGCGTAAAAGGCATATCCGAATCATTTTCAAAATCTAAAGAGGACGTCCATGACCTAACATCTATCTGAGGGGGAAATTAATGCATACGTATACGAGTGTTACAAGTAGTTACAAGGATTTTGGATGCCTCAGACTTTTCAATCCATCTGGGGAGACACCATTTGCTCTTTGCTCTTATGATGAGCTAATTAATTTCGCAGTTCACAGGTCAAAGAAGAAACTATGTATGAGAGAGAGAGAGAGAGAGAGAGAGAGAGAGAGAGAGAGAGAATCACATTTCACTGATGCAATCACAATAAACTATATTTCAAATGCAAAGAGAGAGAGAGAGAGAGAGAGAGAGAGAGAGAGAGAGAGAGAGAGAGAGAGAGAGAGAGAGAGAGAGAGAGAATTTAATCATATTTCACTGATGCAAACACGACAATAATCTATATTTCAAATACAAAGAAGTTTACAACGAGAGAGAGAGAGAGAGAGAGAGAGAGAGAGAGAGAGAGAGAGAGAGAGAGAGAGAGAGAGAGAGAGAGAGAGAGATTAAAATTATTCTGTACGTCTCAAAGACTGTTTAGTCCATCCGCGGAGACTCCATTTGCTCTTGGTTAGAGCGATTCACTTTAAGCATTTAGAGTGTTCGTATGATCTTGACAACTTGTTCTTGAACACGTTTACAGTGTTATTGTTTACTACATCCGCTGGAAGTGTATTCCATGTATTTGTTATCTTGTATGTGAAGAAATTACCACGTTGAGTGGTGTTGTATCTTTTCAATTCCAGTTTATATCCGTTATCTCTGGACTGATTTGTGTTGAGCGCGAATAGATTGTTGTAATCTACATTTCTTATTCCTTTAAGAATGTTGAATACCTCTATTAACTTTCCCTTTAGTCGTCGAGTTTGTAGATGAAATGAGTTCAAACGTTCCCTCCTTCGTCTATATCCAAATTTCCTTAGTGATGGAACTAGTTTGGTGGCCCTAGCTTGTACTGCTTCCAGTCTATCTATATCCTTCTGAATACATGGAGCACAGAATTGGACTCCGTATTCTAGATGGGGGTCTTACTAGTGATGTGTACAGCTGTAATACACTATCCTTGTTTCTGTATTTTAATTGTCTCTTTATGTAACCTATTAGTTTTTGTGCTTTCTTTTCAGCTTTTATGCTCTCTTTGGTGAACTTGAAAGCCATGCTAATAATAGTACCGAGATCTTTCTCCTCTCTCAGTTTCTATTTCATTACCCAGTAGTGAGTAATCTGATTGTGGGTTATTATAACCTATGTGCATGACTTTGCATTTCCCACAATTGAAATGCATTTGCCATTTTGTGGACCATTATTTGAAGTCAACACACCCTTTTGTTTACCTGTCATTTTGCACATTTGTGCTTTAACTTAATTAAGTTTCTCACTCATCTTTAATTCCTCTATGATATTGTCTAATGCATATCTATTTGAAAATCTCAGCTAATAACTTCTACAATTACTAGCTTTGTGACCACTACTGTAAAAGGGGGGAATGATAGTTACCCAACTGCAGCTGCAAACGCTTAATCCTGGATGACTTTCAATCTTTTCTGCCCCAAACCTCCCTTAAGTGCTACCAAACCAACAGTTAAGTCTTCTCAACATTGGACTGTCCCTGACGTGCTGCAGCTCCCAACTGAGCAGCACAAAGCAGAAGCCTGTTTTCTCGTCAGAATTGACAGAGGAAAAATAGAGGTTACTGGGGTTTATGGACATCCAAGAATAGCCAGACTCTTAGGTACTACTGAGTATTACCATGAGGCAGCAACTGGGGTTTTCAGTTGGCTAGAACTCCAACAAAGCACAAAGGCTGTCAACCTCAAGAGTAGTTGAGCCGTTCCCACTAGGGGTCGGTCACAGAGAGTGATCACCTGCCACCCAGTGTTTCCACTTTAGGGGAAAATACCCCATTTTAGGGGAATCAGGTGGTGTTTAGGGTTGAGCCTAGGGGAATCCTAAAAAGGTCGAAATCTAGGGGAATTGGGATGTCTTTAGGGTTAATTGTTTATTTTCTAGGGTGTTATAAGATTCTCTCTCGATGAATATGAAAAATTCCGATTTTTTCATTTTTCTTAGTTCATGAACAAGAAAATATTATAAAAAAAGGTAAAGAGGGGCCGTTCTAAAGACAAAGGCTTCTCTCTCCGACCGAGTCCGACAAGAAGCAAATGTTGGTGGCTTTCCGAACATAAACAAACAGAGAAAAGAACACGTGTGAGAGGTGAATCGATCAGTGGATGGGCAGCAGGCATTTTGTATTGGCATCAAATTTTGCTGAAGCGTATTGATATAACATCGCTACATCGACCTGGAAGATTTGAGTAGTCGTTCCCCTTAAAAAACCCAGGTAAGTGAAAATTATCCTTTTTAGAATCATATAATTGAATGAAGAACAGTATAGGGCGAAATGGAACTGAATTACTGATAGTCTAATACTACCTATGTTGTCCACCATTCGTCTGCCTGGAGGCCTTCCTGAGGTTACCTGTTGGCATGCAAGTATGAAGTAACTTAGATAATTTGCAATGTTTTGGGTAAAAGTTAAAAGTGCGGGGGACACCCAGGTCTTTCTCACTATGATTTTTGCCGCTTTAACTTCTAGGTCTACCCTAAAGGCCTAAACCTACAGGTTTGTAGGGTGTTAATTTTGGATTTCTTTAGGAATCACATTCATGCTTCTTTTTATTTGTTAGCTTAATCTTACTAATAGCTCTGCACAATGGAGGGACAAAATTATTAGCCTAGCTTAGAGTACACCAAAATAGCCTATGTTTAAGCTTACAGTAGTGGTTTTAGTTTATCAAACCAAAAACTACAGTTGTTATGGGGATTTACGCCAGCTTAGGTTAGGTTTTACTTTTAATATAGGGTAAACAACTGCAGACGATCCATCATGTGGCCAGGCCTTATTCACTCGATATTTAATTGTTGAAACAAGTCATGAATACTTACTTTAGGAAAAGCCAAATTTGAGAGGAAAAATAATTTATTTGATTTCGGTATTACCTGCTAGTGTATAATCTTGGGTTTCTTCTGTTTATATATATGAATGTTATTATGTATAAATAGATGATGTTTGTTTCTTTGTTATTGTGGGATCCTTTTATAGTTTTTAGAGGGGGCCCCAAAATACTTTGCTAACACTTTTCTGTACATAGGGTATAGCCTATCACTGAATACTATAAATTTGTCATAAAATGAATAGAAAAATAGTATATATATATTCCCACTCAGGTACTTCAAGATGAATTATGAGTCTGATGAATCTCCCCCATCAACACCAACCAAGAAAGCGAGAACAGTCACAAAAGGGAAGGTGTATAGACAAAAATGGAGAGAGTGCTGGACGTCAGACCCCCAGTTCTCTGGATGGTTATCAAAATCCTCAAGATCAACGTCTTCAAAACATTTTGCGTTTTGTGGGATATGCAACATGGACTTACAGTGTAGCAAATCTGATATTATTAAGCATGCTTCCAGTCAGAGGCATAAAAATCTATCAATGCAGAAGGTTAATAATAAATCACTTGCAAGCTTTTTGTTAAGTAATGATCCATTGGACAAGTCTGCTAAGAAAATAGAACTCAAACTTTGTGCTTTCCTTGCAGAGCACTACTTGCCAATATCTCTGTGTGAGCCCATGTTGTTGTTATTATGAGACTTATTTCCCAATGAAGATGCCTTGAAAAGAGTCTGCCTAGGAAAACAGAGAGCATCAAATATTATTCGTCAGGTATTTGGTAAGCATTTGTTACAGGATTTGTGTAAAGTTTTAAAGGAGAGAATCTTTTCAGTCATAATAGATGAGACTACTGATAGCAGTACTACTAAGCAAATGAGCATTATTGTGCAGTATTGGGAGGATAATAAAATCCATAATTCTCTCCTAGATCTTGTGGAGAATCATGACAGTTCTGCTAATGGTTTGGTCAAAGCTTTAATACAGTCACTAGAAACCAAGGAGATTCCTTTAGAGAATATTGTAGAAACATTCTGTTGCGACAATTTTAAGAGAATTATTGCCGAATGTTATAATAGTAAAGTGTTCGTGCCATCTTATTCACCTGTGTGCATCATATGCTTGCCTAAAGCTAAATGGGAGGCTCTCAGATTATATTTCACTGAAGTTGCGTTTACAGATTCAACGGACAGTAATGATGCCATTCTGCAATCTCTCAATAATAAGTTTACCCTTGCCTATTTAGAATTTTTGTCGTATAACTTAAGTCGCCTCAATAGTTTCAATACACAATTTCAATCAGAGATTCCAAATTTTTATTGTCTTAAAAAAGAAGTTAGCAATTTAATAAGAAGCATATTCTCGGATTTTATGAGGATTCCATATGTTAAAAAGTGTGATATACATGCACTGGATCCAAAGCATTCATTATTTTCATCAAGTATTGTGTCAGCTGAAAACATATTTAGGAGTGTTGGCTTTGGAGACAATGAGAGAGTTAAAACAAAAAAGCAGTGCCCATGATATAAAAATATCTTATGAAAGTTGTTTGAATTTTCTTATTGAATCTGTAAAGCAGATTCAAAATAGATTCTCCCTTAGTGAGCCTATTCACGCAATAGTTCAGTGTTTGAATCCAATGAATGCTGCTAATCTTGAGCCTAAAACACTGGCATCTGTCTTTGATGCTATACCACAGCTGTATAAATATGCAGATAGAAACAAGACAGATGAAGAGTGGAGATCCCATTGTTTCAGTGAGGAGTTGAATGGCCAGTTACCATGTTTACAGTACTGGGATATTGTATTAAACAAGAAAAATGCAGCAAACATTCCATGCTTTCCAAATTTAATGGTTGTTATCTCTGTATTGTTATCTTTGCCATTTTCTAATGGTAGTGTGGAGAGATTTTTTTTTAGTAAATTTAATCTGACAAAACCCCCCAGAGGACTAGGTTGAAAAATGAAACACTTTGTGGTTTAATGCACATGGTTTACCTTCTAAGTAATAAAGGTATAACTACAGATGGTCTCAGGATTGATGACCTAATGGTTTCAGCAGTTAGGGCAGTACAGAGTAATGCAACATGTAATGACAGCAACAGGACTGTTTAGATGAAAGTTGACTAGTAGATTATGATGATGTGAGGCAGATCATTTGCAGAGCAATAAATAAAAAATTTTACAGTATGCATATATGATATGACCATAAATGTAGTTTATGCTATTCCCTATGAAGAATGAAAGTTTTGCTACTTAACAGTTTCATGAATATTGGATTTTTGCTTAAAGTCAGTGATTATTGATACAAAATACTTTATGCACAAGCACTGTGTGGTACTGTTTCAAAGATAGTGTTAAGGTAATAATGGTTTTGGGCATATCTTGACAGGGAAAGTAATTTTACCTTTTGCTGAAGTCAGTAATTATTGGTGAAAACTAGTTACTTCATAACCCCTGTGTAGTACTGTTTCACAGGACTAAGGACATACAATATTGGCTTTTATATGGAAAGAATAATCTTTTAATACATTGCAGATGTTACATGTCATGGGAAATAATGGAACTGTGTATATTTACTGTAGGCATATACTGTATGTGATAATGCTGCTGCAATCATATGGTACTGCATATGTGATATTTACTGTTGGCTTGTATGTGATACTGCTGCAAAGATAGTGTCAAGTATTTATTTTTCTATGCATATCCCTTTAATAAAAGTGAACGTTGTGTTTATTTTGTGATTCTTTTATTCATATATAAGTCACATCAGGATGTCACTAAGTTGAAAGTAAATTATTTACTGTAGGCTTATATGTGATAATGCTGCAAAGATAGAGTTAAGTATTTATTTTTCTATGCATACCCCTTTAATAAAGAATAAAGTGAACGTTGTGCTTTATTTTGATTCTTTTCTACATATATCAGTCATATGTCACCAAGTTGAAAAGTAAACTATGGTGCCATTATTATAGGCCAGTTTATAAGAAGTGCAATTACTTTATTTATGAAAAATTACATTACTATGTTTGTTTTGTTAGAGATTATTTTCTTATTACTGTGAATGAGAGAAATAATAAAATTTCCAATGTATACTCCAATATATTGTATTTTTACCAATGTTACCCTATCTTTATTGATAATTCTGAAGAGTAACTCCACATGGACTGCAAGGAACGTAACCGAGAATACAACATCCACTAGGGATTCTGGCGTCCAATGTATTTCCCCGTGTTTAGTACTGGCCCCTGGTGCTTAAAAGCATTCGACCATCTAAAAATAACGGTAAATTCTTAATAAGCAACTCAAATACTATAGGAAACTAATTTTCAAATACCCGGCGCAAAGTTATTATTAAAATTTATCTCTTTATTGATTTAGGGGAATCCGTGCCAATCTAGGGGAATTTGAGGCCCAGATCTAGGGTAAAACAAATTCAGCCCGTGGAAACCCTGCTGCCACCCCGGGATTCCTCCGTCCCAGTCTCTCGAAACCTGTGAGCGAGTTCATAGAGGTAGCTGTTAGCTCCTTACTGTCTATATGTGTACAGGCTAGTTATAAATTGCCATCGTATCTTAGTATCTATTGTTTTAATTTTTCTTTAAGCCAGGAGAAATTGAAAGTTGAGATTTTGGTTAAAAGGGTTGAGAAAGCGAGCAAAACGGATATATGAAAAACTAGAAGAGTTAATAGCGGTCCGGTCCTAGTCTGGATGCACAGAACTGGTCTTAACGGAAAAATTAAACCTACCAGGTTGGAGAAAACCTCCCAGCCGTCATCGCCCAGCTCTTCCTAGCATCCCGCAAGCTCTCTCACTTCAACAAAGTAACGGGCCATTGAGAGAGAGAGAGAGAGAGAGAGAGAGAGAGAGAGAGAGAGAGAGAGAGAGAGAGAGAGAGAGAATGTATATTTAGAGTATTTGAAACACAGACTGGTCCATCCTTTCAATCATCATTCTATTCCCTTGGTTCTACTCTTGGATAACAGCAGATAACCTGGATTCGTTTTCTTACAATCTTAAAAAGGAAACATAAAGAACTTTCGTATCGGATGGGAATTCTCATTCCCAATCAAGCACTTAACTGTCTATTTCGGTGCTATTTCGAGAGATCGTCAAGCAATAACTGAAATGACTTCTTGTCTGATACCAACTTTATATAGAATCGAATAAGAACGACCGCACACACACTCACACACACACACTCATGCACACGAATAAAGTTGCACGAGAAATACCAATAATAATATTATGATTTTCATAAAAATAAAATAATTAAAACACGGCTCGAATAAAGTTTGAACTTCGGAGAGTTTTATGACAGATTATATTGCCCTACAGTGCAATTTGCAATATAATTACAGTGCGATCTTTTAAAATTTTTTAAAAGATATTGTTTGTATTTATCGATTTTTAGAAAAGATATCATATCACGCTAATTGCTTTTAAAAAATAGTTTGTTCGCATTTATGTATTTTTTAAGTGATTCGTTTATTGCTTTAAATCACAGACCTTTAAGTGATTCACTGATTACTTTAAATCACAGAGCTTTAAGTGATTCACTGATTACTTTAATTCACAGAGCTTCAAGTGATTCATTGATTACTTTAAATCACAGAGCTTTAATTGATTCACTGATTACTTTAATTCACAGAGCTTTAAGTGATTCATTAATTACTTTAAATCACAGTGTTAAGTGATTCACTTATTACTTTATTTCACAGAGCGTTAAGTGATTCACATATTACTTTAAATCAGAGAGCTTTAAAAGATTCATTAATTACTTTAATTCACAGAGTTTTAAGTGATTCACTAATTACTTTAAATCACACACCGTTAAGTGATTCACTGGTTACTTAAATCACAGAGCTTTAAGTAATTTACTGATTACTTTATTACACAGAGCTTTAAGTGATTCACTAATTACTTTAAATCACAGAGCGTTAAGTGATTCACTAGTTACTTTAAATCACAGAGCTTTAAGTGATTTACTGAAGACTTTATTACACAGAGATTTAAGTGATTCACTAATTACTTTAAATCACAGAGCTTTAAGTGATTTACTGAAGACTTTATTACACAGAGCTTTGAGTGATTCATTAATTACTTCAAATCACGGAGCTTCAAGTGATTCACCGATTACTTACAATTACTGAGCTTTCAGTGATTCACTGATTACTTTAAATCCTAGAGCTTTAAGTGATTCACTGATTACCTTAAATCACAGAGCTTTAAGTGGTTCACTGATTACTTTAAATCCCAGAGCTTTAAGTGATTCACTGAATAATTTAAATCCCAAAGCTTTAAGTGATTCACTGATTCCTTTGAATCACAGAACTTTCACTTGCAATGAACTCATGATATTAAAAATACATTTGGTATTTCGCTTTATTACTCAAGAAAAAGAAGCAAATGAGAATCGAGAATAGAACTAAGCTTTCACCTTTACAAAGCAGCCTACATTTTACAAATTAAAATGAACAAATTATCAAAACTTGTTACTATTTACGCACAAAACACATACACTCTTAGCATTTTCCTAGTTAAATATCATTTTGAAACATAGCCTTTCATTTAAACTTAGGTACAAATACTGACTGGTGGTTTTGATAAATTACTTCTTTATTCATTCATACCCTGAGGTTTCTTTTGCTGTGCTACGAAGGACTCCATTGTAGGGGATATCTTTTTTGTGGTTGAGGGGTTACAAAACTGTTTTTTTTTTTTTTTTTTTTTTTTTACTTTTAAACTATTTCTGAGAAAAACTGCATTCCTTCATTTTTTTTCCATTTTTGAAAATAGAGATATTTCTTATGAATTCTAATATAGTTACCAAATTTCTATATCAAATTATTCAATTAAAAGTTATGAAATTCCTTCTTCAAATCTTGTAGCCATTTTGTTTTCACTTTTTGTCTTGTAACCCCTTTCCTGTTATTTCTCTCATGTATTTTTTTTGTATGTAACTTTTTGTCTAGAGATGAATGTCCTATGATTTTTTCTCATGTCTAGAATGCTTTAAATATCTAGAGTGTTCAATAACCTTAAGGCAATGAATTGATAATTCTGCGCCTTCCTTCACGGAGAGGGAGAAGAAAAGATCAAAGATCCTCCATCGCCTAATTCGTATAAAGTGGAGCAAGGACATCTATCTATATTCATCGACTCTCATTAAGCAGGGATCAGTGACTATTAGGTCCAATTCTCTCAACGCCTTTAAGGTTTAAAGGCCACTCATGAATGGCAGAGGCAAGGGACATTGACAATGCCCTAGATACTGACCACATATACAAATGATCAAAGCCCAAGCCCCCTCTCTACCCAAAGTAGGACCAGGGAAGATCAGGCAATGGACACTGTTAACTCAGCAAGTAGACCTAGAGCCTCTCCCAAACCCCCAACCCCATCTTTAGCTTGAAAGGCTGGTGAGGTTGCAGACACTACAAGAAACTATCGAGCTCGAACGGGACTAGAACCCTAGATCAGCAGATCGCTAGGCAGTGATGTTTCTCAAATCTTAACGAAAGCAGAGACTCATAGCATAGACTTTCAATAATTAAACCTCGAGCAATTTCAGTATATACAAAATAGCCCTTTGGTCTTAATTGGTATAAAATTTGATTAAGCCAACATAATATTCAGTTTTTCCTCTGCCATCTATTAGACAAGGCCAATGAATTGTATTGAGTACAAATTATTTCGTTTTGTTGTTTTAACAATGAATAGCCACAGGCAAAATAAATACTGTATATCATATGCTTATGAATAAAACAAGAAGGAAAATTTTAAACATTCGACAAGCTTTATAATAATAATAATAAAATGATAATAATAATAATAATAATAATAATAATAATAATAATAATAATATAAATAATAATAATAATAATAATAATAATAATAATAATAATAATAATAATAACTATTATTATTGCTATCTCTATATATTATGTTCCTCATCATGATTGGTAAAATTGTTATAATTTTTATGATTATTTCCATAAAGATAACTATTAAAGCCATCACAGATCTTGAAATCCAAAACAAAACTATTTTCCAAACTCTAAAAAAACAAGAAAAGAGAAATTAAGACTTAAGCTATATGATGTGAGTATTAAAGGAAGAAACAGATAAATACAAACAGAATAATACAATCAGGGAGAAACAATAACCGAAGGAAAATGGCATAAAGATGTAATGAAAGTTAATTCTTCGTACAAAAAAAAAAAATAAATAAATAAATAAATACATAGGCCTACAACTCGGGATGAGAAGATTCATTTAACCATAAAACCACTAAACGACTATCCCATCAACAGCGCCATTATCACAACGAAAAAATGGGTTGTTATGTTCGATCCATACACCGTAATATACATAAAGCAATTGTGGACAGTTTAAAGCAGTCAATTGAAGCTTGGGGTCTGGTGTTCGTTCGCACGTTTGACAGATGTAGTTTAATTCCGGGACTGGTAGGTCTATAAGAAAAATTCCATTTACGACATTGAACAAAGGAAACAGATATATTGCACTGAGTAATAAAAATGTTGAAAAATTTGTCAAGTCATTTGGGAAACGTAGAAAATGAAAACATACAAGTTGTTCAAAGACGATTGGATTTTTTCTAACGTAATATTTCTGACGTCAGTACTGGTACACCAGAAGTCAAGTATGCTCGTTATCTTAGGCAACATCGTTAAGGAGAGAAAAATAGAGAACACCTTTCCCCACCTGAGAACATGATAAAATTTGTACTGTAACCAAAAAAAAAAAAAAAAAAAAAAAAAAAAAAAAAAAAAAAAAAAAAAAAGGACATTCTAAGAGTTGTGCTATGAAATATGACATTCAATGGGCATTAAGTTGCTTTTAATGACTTTAATGAACAAGAACAATGTTCTGTTTTAGAAATAGACTCGGCCTAATAGAAAAAATAAACATTCATTACCTTCATGTCAAGGAAAACAAATCCTATTTGAGTTTATATCTAGGGAACTGAATTTACTAACTCCTCAAAATAACATGTCGAAAATAACCAGCATCGTCTTATGTTAAAAAATAAAATAACACCATTCTTTAAGATAAAAATCACCAGTGATAAGGCAAAGCTCACTGTCTCAGCACGACCACCATTATCTCATCAACAGTGAAAGATATATACCCAGTACATATAAACACAATGAAAAAAAATTGGCACCACACAGCATCCCTAAATCACTATACACATCAACAATCCTCAGATAGATCGAGGCGAAAGTCCCGCCATTTATAAGTAGTTGACGTAACAGATACAAAGTTATTTTTGGGGCGAGATGAGAAAAGCCCGAAGAGGACCATCTAGGCCCAGGACGGAGATGGATTGCAGTGACTAATAGCAACGACACTCTTGGTGCCAAGGCTCTCGAGGTTCACGACGTCCGTCTTGTTTGAAAAGCGCGGGAAGGGAACAGGAGGGAGGGGTTATCTAGGGAAGGGGAGAGGGTCTGAGGTATGACTGAAAATTGATTGATAAAGGAAGATGAGGGGGATGGGGGGGGAGGGTGGAAGTGCGTCTGAGGAGTGAAGGTGTCCAGGGTCTGTTAAAGAAATGAATTAATGACTCCTGGATGAAAATAGATGAAGCGAATAGTAAGACGATTGCTTCGTATAGACCTGAAATCAAGTTCCTAACACAATCACTATCTTATCTTTCTCGTTTCTCCCCCTCATCTTGCTTTCTCATATAAATGTATTCTTTTCGAATTAAGAAATAGTAAAAGAAAGGTGAAGAAATGCATGTCGAAATATGCCGTGTTAAGATCATAAAACGATATAAAAAAGGAAATAAAACACATACAAAAAAAGATAAATATAATTCATAACAAGGAATAAACTGGCGAGTATATTCGCGTATATACACCGAACCGTCTTTTTAATAATCTCATTTTATCAGTCAGAAGTTAATGACGGCTTCATTTTATATGAAAGACAATTTGTAAGTACAAGTTAATACTAATGATAAGAGATGAATTATTCCAATTTCATTGCAAGGCCTCGCAGGCCGGAAATTACTTCTGTTCCCGCAGCATGACTTCGGTAATGAGTAGGCCTAAAAGGTTTTAAAATACGAATTTGATTAATAAAAAAGGGTTTGAATTTGTAAGACTGGAAGGCTTACTCACTCCCATTTGATAATTCACAAACAAGGAGAAAGGGTCACAGATGCTAAAATATGACAAATAAGCCAAGATTCTCCTCTTCATAAATCACGGGTATAGATCCAACTGAGGCAAGCTATATAATACACACAACGTTTACAGAAGGAGAGAGGATCTCACCAGACAGATGGAGTTGGTAGAATCGTTATTTAAACAAGAATAGAGGGAAAAAATAAATCAAAATGATATTTGAAAAGGCAAGAAAAAACAATAGGCTATTACAAGAAAGCAAAAACTTCAAGTCTAAAAATTAAAGTAGGAACACAGGTTTTATGTAATAAAAACAACTGAAAGAATGTACGAATTTCAGTTATAATTGTAACAAACGGCATTGAATACCCATAGCATTAAATGTGTATGTTCATTTGCCTGTAATAATTTAATGTATGCTTTTTAGAAGGCCTGACAGGTTATCGTTTCGTAATGTGTGCCAAATTTGATTACTTATTCAGTTTTCCTATAATTGGGTTCGTTAAACTTTGAGCAATATTTAATATACCTAAAGTTTAACAAAGCCATCACGGATTATTCTTTCTGAATAAGAAATCTTATTCAACATGAAAAAGGTAATAGGCAGTGTGGTGCTCATGTAATTTATGTACAAAACAAACACTAAAATGCGGCCATCATAGCAAGTAAAACCCCATGATTTCGAAATGTAAAAACAAGGAAAGAAAACAGGACTATAAAACAAGTGCAAGGCTTAAACATACAAAAATCCGTAGACTGAAAGTCCCAAGCCTCTAAACTCCCGAAGCCTCTAGCATTCCATGATAGGGAGAAGAATAAAGACAAAAGACAACGAGATCTCGTAAAATCCCTGAACAATAGCCTTCAATCCCTTTTATTGGCTCCCTAGGGCTACTGGAAACCTCAAGCAGCCGACTGTTGTAACGAATGGCCAAACAATCACCAATGAATAGGCATTCTCCATATATACGACAAATATGAAAAAAAAAAAAAAATATATAAACGTCTTATCAGGAAAAGGAATTTGGATGGCCTGCAATGATACTCTGGATGAAGTTGCTGATAAATCATTGTAAATTGCTATTCCTATTTTTGGGTGAGTAATAAATAGACATATTAGCAATTGGCTTTCAATTAGCTTAACGTTTTCAATTAATTCAACTTTAGGATCAAGTAAAATGTTCCTTAAGAAGCTGGATGAATTGATTGTCATATAAACGGTTAACTTGTTCTGATTCATGAACAGTATATGAAACTTCAAGATAATAAAATATATAACTGTTCATTTGGTAAGAATCAGCAACGATAGAGCAGTTTTCAGCATTCACATTTATTTACTATGTTAATCGCTAATTTCATTATCAATCATATTAACAAATAAGTTAACAGTGATTTTAATATTCAATCTTCTATACTTGAGAGAGAGAGAGAGAGAGAGAGAGAGAGAGAGAGAGAGAGAGAGAGAGAGAGAGAGAGAGAGAGAGAGAGTTCTAACATTAACTTTGGTCATGAAATGACTAATAATACCATGCTAATGACCTTTGCCTTCTATAAACTTGAGGAGTTAGTGATCTTATCTCCTATTGAAGAAAAATCTTGTAATTGTGGACGATAAAGAATTAATTATCCTACTTAAAGGAAAGTATATCGTCGTAAATAGTTATTAAATAAATTTTTCATTCTCCTGATGATCTGCAAATTCTCATTTACCAAATCTGAAAGGAGTATTTTGCAATAGTAATGGATACTTATGAATAATGAATAAGGAAAGCATGACCCTGGCTCAGGAGGTCAACTTTACATCTTTAATTTGAAATATGAAGATGAATTAATCTTTTTGGTGTATAAATATCTCTTTACGGACATGTAGCAATTTCTAGTCCACTGCAGGACAAAGACAGTGGGTTTGGCCAGTTTAATCACCGCGTTGGCCACTCCAGACTGGTGATTGTGGGAGATTTTAGTCTGATCACTCACAGCAAATCAACCTAGTATGTGTGGTTCTGACAAGTACAGCTTTGCTGATCATTACGATACCAGACAAACAATTTCTTTACGTTAAGGTACCCCCACTCAGATATATATATATATATATATATATATATATATATATATATATATATATGTATATATATATATATATATATGTGTGTGTGTGTATATATATATATATATATATATATATGTGTGTGTGTGTAAGTATAAAAGTATACATGTATGAATCAAATTATCCGATGTTTAAGCAGGAATCATACATGTCTAAAAACAGATGTGTACAACTTTATGCACTGTTTGTACAAGCATGAACATGATTAAGTGTGGTAACGTAATCATACATATATACATGGATGCGTACACTCTTATTCTGTACTTCTGTTTCTTAACGGTAATAAACATTACACAATTAAGGGGAAGACAAAAGACTATTCATTATGATTACTAAACATGAGAAATTGTTAAAGGATATTATAATCAAAATTTTAATGAACCTTACTACTAAAAATGAAGCTTAACTATTGTGAAAATGATTTCTCTGCAATTGTTATAAAGCATAACAATATCTTTATATCTTACAATGCATAATGAAAAATAAAGCAAAGAATACCCATTTTCTTGAAAAGTCTTCTGGAACATCGCAGAAATAAGAATAATTCTTTTTGTCCCTTTCTCAGGGCAATGGTTATTCGATAATGAATACATTAGAAGGATTTACTTTGCCATTAAAATGAAAAACTTCATAGAACTGAATTTAGTCAGATAATATTTGCTCTAGATTATGGCACAATTTCATTCCATAAAAAAAAAACCAAAACGCCTCATGTGGCTTATAAATTTTTCCTAAAATTGTTGATTAGAACATTTCATAATGATAATATATGGCTAAAAACTACAATACAATTTACTTGTATTCTAGTTACATCATTATTTTTTCAACACTAATAAAATTACACATTTCTTGTATATTCTCAAAACTTATAAAAAATTAACACGTTACTATAGTATTTTCAATACTTAAAAATATTTTCATAATCACACTTATAAAATATGATAAGTAAAAGCAATTCATAACACACAAATTAAGAAAATTCACATGAATTGAAAAAAAAGGTTTATTTTTGCTGAAAGTTTTTCATCTGTCGCTCTCTCCCGCAGAGATGATAGAGAAACACTGTTTAAGCTTGCCGTTGCATGTTTCATATTGGTTGAATATTTGTGACGTTGTTGTCCTCAACTGTTTGTATACAAGATCGTTATCTGTTCAAGAAACTTCACTTGCTTTCACCTAGCCTATCTGTTAGTACCAAACAATTATGTTGCCTCAGAAGAAAACGATGAAAAACAATGAAATAATAATTTAAAAAATTACTATTCGGAATATAGTAGGAAATGACAAGATATCTCCAACGAGCAACATAATGAGAATAATTGAAAATTGATATTATTTTAACTTCGATATCTTATTTCCTGTAATAATATATATTACACCTATGATTTAAAAGAAATGTGCATCATAACGAGAAAACCATATGAATGAAAACTTAGGCAACGAAGATGCTGCAGATATATCTGTGGCAAACATGTTTCGCAAATATGTGTAAGAAAAGGTTTCTAAAATAAATCTGATAATGTTTTAAATTCTAGTGACACAAAGGAACTATCGCACTCTCTGAATAGTATATTATACTAGTGTACGCGACCCGTCAAAAATGACGGATAAATATTTGAATATGCACATACACATGATGCGGTCCCTTCACACCAAGGTATGAGCGTGATTGTAAAGAAATATCTATAAATACACACACACACACACACACACACACACATATACATACATATATATATATATATATATATATATATATATATATATATATATATATATATATATATAGATAGATAGATAGATAGATAGATAGATAGATCGACAGATATATAGCCAGAAACATTGCTCTGTACCAACCGTGTGTCACACGATCGTACATAAATTATTTTGTATATATTATGCTTGTATCTGCGCTCTTCCCTCGCACTTAAAAGAACCTGAATAATCATGTCTCCGGTTTTCCTCTGTAATATTGTCATTTCCTCGAACATGTATTTTCCTGTTGCCTTGAGGTTTTGTATATAAAGGAGAGTGTTCTTTAATATAGTACTCAGTTGATTGCATCCTGCCTTTGAGTTCACAACCCTCTCTCGGCCCGTCACATTGATGACCCCGGAAGTCTACTCGCTCCCACCGCCTTCCACCCCCACCCCCTCGCCCCTCCATCGTTGGTACTATGGCAGACTCTACGGCAGTTGGTGCTGCGGCCGCTCCATTCAAACTTTCATCGTTTACCAGCGGAGAGGCGTTTGCTTGGTTTCAGCGCGCAGAAGTCCAGTTTCGTGTCAGGGGCGTGACTCGCTCAACCACCAAAGCAGATTATGTTCTCGCGGCGATACCCGAGGACACCTTCCCAGAAATATCCGACTGGCTTTGTGAACAAGGAGACACCCCAATAGCGTATGACGTCCTCAAAACATACCTTCTGCAGTAGTACTCGCCGTCGCCAGCCGCCCGTATAGCAAAGATTTTTCAGTTCTCGCAACAACCATTGGGGGACCAAAGGGCTTCGCTTGCCCTCAAGGAAATGACCAGTATCGCTCGCCTTCAACTTGCCGCAGACGGCTCTCCTCGTGAGGTGAACCTACTTTGTGCCCTTTGGATACGCCGTTTACCCGGACCTATACGCGCTGCCATACCCGATGTCGATAGTTTACCCATAAAGAACTTGATGACCAAAGCCGACGCCCTTATGGACAGCCACTTCAAGACCTCCATCAACGCCTCCAACCCTGACGAAGAGGATACCTATTCAACGTCAACCGAAGCTGACATGAATGCCGTAGGACATACACGCCTACCCCATGACGTGCCGAAGCAGCGACAAAGCTGCCCACCACCCACCAATCGCTCGCTCCCCAACGAACGACTTCTAGAGCCACTTACTACCTCCCATCCGCCGCAGTTTTGCTAATACCACTTCAGATTCGGGGCAACCGCGAAGAAATGTGCCAAGGATTGTCAGTGGCCAAAAAAAGCGTAAGTAGGCCATCGCTCGTGGTGGTGGCCTCCCGTGTTTCTAATCTTTTCTTTTTACAGGATGCAGGAATGGGCGTGCGATTTTTGGTAGACACGGGTGCTTGTCGTTCTCTTTTGCCAAGGAAACTCTTGAAGGCATGACGTAGTCTGTCTACATCTGCCGACGTCCGCTTGGTAGCTGCCAACGGATCTGCGATACCCACCTACGGTTACGAGAACCTCACATTATCGTTCGGAAACGGTAAATTCAATTGGAAGTTTCTCGTTGCTGACGTCACAATGCCAATCCTCGGTGCGGATTTCCTCTCTCATTTCCACCTTCTGGTCGATGTCGCCCACCGACGATTGGTCAACGCAGACTCGTACTTGTCGACACCTCTTCAACCCGCCCCCTCTAACCTCGCTCTCCACATCAGCGCACCCAAGAATGCCTACGCCCACCTCCTCACGTCGTACCCGGAAGTTTTCCGTCCAGAACTTCGCCAAACGCCCACGGTTCCTGCCAAGCATGGTATTTATCACCATATCAAGACGACGGGACCCCCAGTCTTCGCAAAATTCAGACGTCTGGCACCGGAACGATTGGCAGCCCCCAAACAGACGTTCGCCGAAATGGAGGAAATGGGCCTTTGCCAAAAGGCCTCCAGCCCATGGTCGTCTCCCTTACACATCGTTCTAAAGAAAGACGGCTCCCTCCGTCCGTGCGGGGATTACAGGCACTTGAACATGCAAACAGAACCGGATCACTACCCCCTCCCAAACATTGCCGCCGTGACCTCCTACCTGCACAAAGCGAAGTTTTTCTCTACGCTCGACCTCCTAAAGGGGTATTATCAGGTGCCTATGAACCCAGAAAACATCCCCAAGACCGCCATCACCACTCCGTTTGGTATATACACCTTCAATTACTCCTGTTTTGGGCTTCGTAATGCTGGGGCCACGTTTCGACGTCTCATGGATGGCATCTTAGCTGGCCTCCCTTTCTGTGTATGTTATGTGGACGACATACTTGTGTTCTCCTCCTCAAAAGAGGAACACCTCCGTCACCTGCGCATCGTGCTCGACCGCCTGCAACAAAACGGGCTTGTAGTCCGGTACGACAAGTGTACCTTTGGCGCCAACGAAGTGTCGTTCTTAGGGCAACGCATCACTCCTGAAGGAGTCCATCCCCTCCCTGAGAAGGTAGCAGCCGTTCAGAACTTCCCCGCGCCCTCGACTGTCAAAGCTCTGCAGGAATTCTTGGGCATGATCAACTATTATCACCGTTTTCTGCCAGCCATTGCTGCCACTCTTGCTCCCCTCTACGCCTCCCTCAAGGGCAAGCCAAAGGACCTGAAGTGGGGTCCCTTCAAGAAGCAGCCTTCTGCAATGCAAAGAAGGCCCTATCAACTGCTGCTGCTCTCACTTTTCCTATCCCACACCCCCCTCTCCTTCTCTCCACCGATGCCAGCGACGTCGCTATTGGTGCAGTACTCGAGCAGGTGGTCAAAGGCTCGCCCCGCCCATTGGCCTTCTTCAGCAGAAAACTGTCCAAGGCAGAATCGGGTTGTTCTACCTTCGATCGAGAATTGCTGGCGGTGCACTTGGCTGTCCGTCACTTTCGCCATTTTTTAGAAGGTATGCCCTTCGTCATTCGCACAGACCACATGCCTCTGGTGCACGCCTTCACTCGACAGTCTGACGCCCGGTCCGCCCGTCAACGCCGATATCTCTCCGCCGTGGCTGAATACAATTGCACCCTTCAATACATCCCTGGGAAAATGAATACAGATGCCCTGTCAAGAAACACGTTGGCTGCCGTTCAACTGGGATTGGATTACAATGCCCTGGCTGAAGCCCAACGACAGGATCCAGAGTATCAAGCATGTAGGACATCCTGCACGTCCCTCCGTTGGGAAGACTTTCCCCTCAAAGACTCCAACACCACCCTCCTCTGTGACGTCAGTACTGGTAGAACGCGACCTTGGATTCCTGCTCCCATGCGCCGACAGGTGTTTGATTTCATTCACAGCCCTTCACA
>NC_090742.1:42791493-42873993 GCF_036898095.1 Palaemon carinicauda
GCTTCGTTCTGATAATGTTTCACAATCATTTCAGACTTTCAATTCCATTCTTCGCCCCTCCCCGCTGTCATCCAAAATGGCAGGAATTATGGGGTTCGTTGTCTTTCGGAACTATTTTCCGTTTCACCAATAGTTCTCTCTCTCTCTCTCTCTCTCTCTCTCTCTCTCTCTCTCTCTCTCTCTCTCTCTCTCTCTCTCTCTCTCTCTCTCTCTCAGCGGATCCAATCAAGGACATAATCAGGACCGGGAATGTAAATCAGGAGCCTATTTGTCAATCCAATTAGATAGGAAAAGATTAGGAAACCAATTTCTTGTTGTCTCTAAAGGAAGGATGTATAATAAAGAGGAAGGAGGAGGATTGGGGAGCAGAAAGAGGGGCGGGGAATGGACGATGAATAATATTAAGAAATGAAGACCATAGAAATAAATAAAAGGGGTGGTTGCTAAAATGAGATTTCAAGGTAGGAACAAAGATCAGAATGGAAACTCAGGGAGGAGCTGTAAAAAATTCAAATGGTAATAAATGAAAAAAAAAATAGTTTTGAGTTGTAAGTTTTTAAGCATTCTTCCTTTTGTTCCCTCAAAAATGTCAAGTTTTCTGAAAATTACATAATCAAGTTATGTGAGAAAGGCATTTACTTTCCGGAAAACTTACTTACTCTCAGATATGATGTCATTGAAGCAAAATATTATTCTATTCTTGGAGTAATCACTCAAAGAGTCTGTTTACTCTATACCCAGTACTGGTACTAATGATTACTATCATCCACTGAAGACGTCTTGCTTTGCAATTTGTCAGAAGAATTATTTCAGAGGTAAAAATTACCCAAAAACATTCATGCTTGCACTTCCTGAGTGAATGCCATCGGCCATTTCTTCTAGAACAATAGCAATCTTTTTAAAGGTTGTGGTGGCCTATTGGAAAGCTCCCGGCCTGGTGATTTGTGAGACTGGAGTCCGAATCACGCTCAAGCTCGGTACTTTCTTGTAGTGTCTGCAACCCCACTACCCTTGTGAGTTAAGATGGTGGGGGGGGGGGGAATCCTATACGTCTACGAGGTCAGTCATTAGCATCCATTTCCTGGCCCTCCCTGGTTCATGCTTGGATTGAGTGGAGGCTTGAGCACTGATCATATGTAGCTTATAATTAAAGCATTATCCTGCTTGCTAGGGAAATGTGACTGTCCCTTTCCACTGCCATTCATGAGTGGCCTTTAATCCTTTAAATGAGTTTTCTGGTGTACGCTTGCCTTAGTGACAGCTGTTTTAGAAATAACTCGGTTATCTCAAAGATTCTCATTTCATTCCGACTGCTCGTGATGAGCAACCACAAAAGCCTGATTTTATTAAAAAAAAAAATTCATTTATTCGTGTTTTTCTTATCCTCTTTGAAGTGTGTTTTACATTTTTATCGACTCCCTTCTCGATATTGCAACATAATGTGTTATGCTTTTTAAATACATTTACATTTTAAATCAGCAAATTAACTGAAAACCAAAACGTGTCATATGAAATATATAAGCTCCTTCAAACGTCTTGTTTCTCTTTTCCCCAAAATAAAATTTCCCGGTAATCAATCCACAGCTAAGATCATTAGGCAAGGACTTTTTACGGATCGGAATTAGGTACTAAAACTAGTCACTTTGAGAATTCAAAACCTAGTAATTCTAAAAAAGTAATTTTCAGAATAATCTTGAGAATTAAGAAATAATAATTTACAGATTTAAAACTAATTGTTATTTTGAGAATTCAAGTATAATTTTTTTTTTCATTCCAATTTTAATTTTGGGAACAAAAAAAGTAGTTTAGAGAATTGAAAATTAGTAATTATGAAAATTAAAGAAAAATTTTATTTTGAGAACTTTAAAAATAATAATTGAGTATCAAAATTCAGTTATTTAGAAATTTCATACATGAGTAATTTTGAAAGTTCAAAGATGAGTAATTCTGAAATTCCATATATGAATAATTTTGAATGTTCAAAAATAAGTAATTTTGACAGTTCAAAAATAAGTAATTTTGAAAGTTCAAGAATTGGTAAATTTGAAACCTCAAAAGTTAATAATTTTGAAAGTTAGAAAAATTGTAATTTTGAAAGATTAAAAATGAGTAAGTAATCTTGGGAATTGAAATCTGAGTAAATTTTGAGAATTCAAAAAATTACTAATCTTGAGAATTATGAAAGAAAAAAAATATTTTTAACAATTCAAACGTTAAGAATTTTGATATGCTGATAAGAAGACCAAGAAAATCCATAAGTAGTAGAATTTTACGACGGTGCCGGTTCCTTTTCATTTTATTAATTCTCAAACGTTTCAAAAGATGAAAGAAAAAGTTGAATGTGAAAAAAATATGAGAAAAGTAATGGAAACACGATCCCTTTGTGAAAGACATGTTATGTCTTGACAGTAACATTCAAAATTCAGGAAGTCCTAAAATATATTTGAGAGGTAAAACAAGTCATCTTTCTTTTAAAAATGTCTTTTCAAATTACAAGAACAGAAGGGAAGCTTATCTACCGGGTTGGGGTGGCCGATGTGGTAACGTCCCTTACTGGTTAACAACAGACTGGGAATCGAGTCCAGCTCAAACTCGTTAGTTCCTTTGGTCTCTGCAACCTTACCATCCTTGTGAGCTAAGGATACAAGGATTGGGGAAGCCTGTAGATCTATCTACTGAGTCAACAGCATCTATTGCCTGGCCCTCCTTGGTTCTAGCTTGGGTATAGAGGGGGCTTGGGCGATGATCATATGTATATATGGTCAGTCTCTAGGGCATTGTTTTGCTTACTAGGGCCATGTCACTGTCACTTGCTTCTGCCATTCATGAGCGACCTTTAAACCTTTAAAATCTTTAAACAGTAGGAACAGGGAAATATAGCGAATGTGTCACTGTCCTTCATTCATTGCACAGGTGAGAGACTCAATAGAATGGGATATCTTTCATTTACAAGAATTTATCGTTTAAGAATCAATTTCAGAAAATGGAAATTATTCATTCTCCACACATGGGATTCCCTTGAAAAAGCTTTTACTACCCTTTGGACAGATAGGTGTGGGTCAAAGACATGGAAAAAAAAGTAATAATATTTCAAAAAATTTTCTCTTTAAAAATTTTATTATAAACGAACTATTACCTTGATAACGAAACGCCTGGTCGATCTAAATTCTAGTTCCATCACGGTTTATGATGAATGCAATTGTAAAATAAACAAGGGATAGGAGACTTGTCTGTATAGATTGCCTTACCTTGTGTTGGCAGCCCGTAAAAGGAGACTTGCGTAATAGCTTGAAACGGGCATTAACCAGAATTTAAACAAATGAATAACTCATTATCACAATTCCGTTTGGAAGCAGAAAAATAAAAATAAAGTCATATGGTCCTATTAACCACTTCAAAATCATTCTAATAATGATATGAAAAATTTCAGAATCTATGAAATACTGAACAAAATGAATAACACCACCAACACACAGCCACGGTAAGCAAACATAGAGGATGGAAATTCCTCCTCTCAAGGGAACCCCAAAGCCATAAAGAGTCGTAAAGGAAGAACCAAATGAGGAATACTTACCAGGGAGATTTCGGAGGGCGTCCTCCTCAACAGCCCTGAGGCACTTGACAGCGCCACCTGTGAACATACGAAACGACCAAATGAGATAAAGATAATGCAAGCGAAGACATCTGTAAGGAGATAAAGCGATCGGTGAAGTTGATAGTTTAGACAACAGTGACTTATAAAGATGAGGAAAGGGAATGTCAAGAGAGCGTTTGATTCATGTAAAGGAATAATTAATGGTAAGGAGAGCTAATAATAACTACCATGAAGCTTAACTTTAGAGTTGCTTCTGTAAATACACGCACACACACAGACACACACACAGACACACACACACACACACACATATATATATATATATATATATATATATATATATATATATATATATATATATATATAATTTATATATATATATATATATATATATATATATTATATATATATATATATTTTATATATATATATATATATAAATAATCATTCATACATATATATATATATATATATATATATATATATATATATATATATATATATATATATATATATATATATATATATATGTATATATATATATATATATATATATATATAACAAAGCAAGTGTCTGGTTGTAAATATATAATTCATACATATATATATATATATATATATATATATATATATATATATATATATATATATATATATATATATATATATATATTTCTTTCCGGTCATGCTCACCGGCATTGTCAGCCGTATAACAACTCGGTCTGTCTCCGTCCATCGGGTAGGGGGAGAAGGAGTAATCATACTCTGGTTCAAATGGGTACCCCGAAAGGTGTAATCAGAAACCACCATATCCCACAAATTGCCGAACCACCAGGGTTCAGGTTGAATCTGTGTATGTGCATTACCTTGTATGAAGGGTCACGTACACTATTAAATATATATACATAAATATGGATATGTATAATTATAGATGTATTTATTATATGTATACATATATATATATATATATATATATATATATACATATATATATATATATATATATATATATATATATGTATATATATACATACATATATATTTATATATATATATATATATATATATATATATATATATATATATATATATATATATATATATACATATATACATATACATATATAGATATATATATATATTTATATATATATATATATATATATATATACAGTATATATATATATATATATATATATATATATATATATATATATATATATATATGTATATACATATACAAAATATATATATATATATATATATATATATATATATATATATATATATATATATATATATATATATAAATATACATATATATATATATATATATATATATATATATATATATATATATATATATATATATATATATATTACTGTTCACTTGAGAAAAATCTGATTAATTCTGTGTACATAGTCCCCTAAAAAATAATTTAACGCTAGGACGTATGATTACGCTTCTTCAAAGAGCACTGCACTCTCCATAGTACGTTCAGTCTGGCGTCAATAAAAGGTAGAGTTAATCTAGAAAAATATTCCAATAAATAAAACTCAAATTCTTATTTTAGGTTGCGCCTCATTATACGGTTTATAAACCAGGAATATAAAGTAACCGTTAACCGTAAAAAGCTTCGTCAATATATAACATGGAATTGGTTTTTGGATGAATTATACAAAAGTAAACCTTTAGAAGTGCCAGTATGCGTAAGTTAATATCAAAGGGCTCATTTCAAAAAAGATTTATGACAAAAAGATTCAACTGTAACGAGGTGTACTTAACTGGAATTGAAAGCAATATTTTAAACAATTTCTATTGTCAAAAAAAGGTAATTATTTTGGCATTTACCTGGTGAATGTGAGGGGTATATTCCATGTAATATAAATAAGCAGAGAGAGAGAGAGAGAGAGAGAGAGAGAGAGAGAGAGAGAGAGAGAGAGAGAGAGAGAGAGAGAGAGAGTGCACGTATTGTTACATAGACAATAACCTATCCAATAATAATCCTTTATCCCCACAACACATAAAATCCTTTATTGCTGGACATAAGTCACTGTATTTATGAACGGGGCAGCAATGCAAGAACATGTATATGTATATTCAAATAAGCCATATATATTTTTGATATATTAATGTCTGGATTCTCTTAACGACCTCGGGATCAGAGCCCCAGGCGAAATCACACAAAGACAAGAGCTTGGCTCCGGCCGGGAATCGAACCCTGGTCGGCAAGCTTATATAGATAGTGAATAACCCACTTGGCCACGAAGAAAGATAAAAGTCAATGACAATTCTACTGTACTTATACCTGTCGAATTCAGGTATTTTGTACTTAGAATTGAAATCAACCCATCTTCACCATCGTAGCTAATTGGTAGTTTGTTACTTGGCATTCAATTAATGATAAATTTTGCACATTTTTACGTGTTTTTCATATTCAAATAAGCCATATATATTTTTAATATATTAATGTCTGGATTCTCTTAACGACCTCGGGATCAGAGCCCCAGGTGAAATCACACAAAGACAAGAGCTTGGCTCCGGCCGGGAATCGAACCCTGGTCGGCAAGCTTATATAGACAGTGACTAACCCACTTGGCCACGAAGAAAGATAAAAGTCAATGACAATTCTACTGTACTTATACCTGTCGAATTCAGGTATTTTGTACTTAGAATTGAAATCAACCCATCTTCACCATCGTAGCTAATTGGTAGTTTGTTACTTGGCATTCAATTAATGATAAATTTTGCACATTTTTACGTGTTTTTCATATTCAAATAAGCCATATATATTTTTGATATATTAATGTCTGGATTCTCTTAACGACCTCGGGATCAGAGCCCCAGGCGAAATCACACAAAGACAAGAGCTTGGCTCCGGCCGGGAATCGAACCCTGGTCGGCAAGCTTATATAGACAGTGACTAACCCACTTGGCCACGAAGAAAGATAAAAGTCAATGACAATTCTACTGTACTTATACCTGTCGAATTCAGGTATTTTGTACTTAGAATTGAAATCAACCCATCTTCACCATCGTAGCTAATTGGTAGTTTGTTACTTGGCATTCAATTAATGATAAATTTTGCACATTTTTACGTGTTTTTCATATTCAAATAAGCCATATATATTTTTGATATATTAATGTCTGGATTCTCTTAACGACCTCGGGATCAGAGCCCCAGGCGAAATCACACAAAGACAAGAGCTTGGCTCCGGCCGGGAATCGAACCCTGGTCGGCAAGCTTATATAGACAGTGACTTTTATCTTTCTTCGTGGCCAAGTGGGTTAGTCACTGTCTATATAAGCTTGCCGACCAGGGTTCGATTCCCGGCCGGAGCCAAGCTCTTGTCTTTGTGTGATTTCGCCTGGGGCTCTGATCCCGAGGTCGTTAAGAGAATCCAGACATTAATATATCAAAAATATATATGGCTTATTTGAATATGAAAAACACGTAAAAATGTGCAAAATTTATCATTAATTGAATGCCAAGTAACAAACTACCAATTAGCTACGATGGTGAAGATGGGTTGATTTCAATTCTAAGTATAAAATACCTGAATTCAACAGGTATAAGTACAGTAGAATTGTCATTGACTTTTATCTTTCTTCGTGGCCAAGTGGGTTAGTCACTGTCTATATAAGCTTGCCGACCAGGGTTCTATTCCCGGCCGGAGCCAAGCTCTTGTCTTTGTGTGATTTCGCCTGGGGCTCTGATCCCGAGGTCGTTAAGAGAATCCAGACATTAATATATCAAAAATATATATGGCTTATTTGAATATGAAAAACACGTAAAAATGTGCAAAATTTATCATTAATTGAATGCCAAGTAACAAACTACCAATTAGCTACGATGGTGAAGATGGGTTGATTTCAATTCTAAGTACAAAATACCTGAATTCGACAGGTATAAGTACAGTAGAATTGTCATTGACTTTTATCTTTCTTCGTGGCCAAGTGGGTTAGTCACTGTCTATATAAGCTTGCCGACCAGGGTTCGATTCCCGGCCGGAGCCAAGCTCTTGTCTTTGTGTGATTTCGCCTGTGGCTCTGATCCCGAGGTCGTTAAGAGAATCCAGACATTAATATATCAAAAATATATATGGCTTACTTGAATATGAAAAACACGTAAAAATGTGCAAAATTTATCGTATATGTATATGTATATGAAATCTCTGTATTTGTTGTTCCACCATTGTTTGGTTCAGTGGTCCACAATTACATTGATGAGGCCAAAACCTGAGAAAACACTGGTTGAATATCTAAAAATCATTTGCAACAAAATATTAAATTTTTACTTAATGAACTTACATCAATCAAGGAAAATGTTACAAGCCTTTCGTGGTGTTTATTTATTATCATTTGTAAAATGTGGATTTTTTTCTGCCCTATAAAAATATTAAGAAGTGAAATTTCTTCTTAATGAACTCTACGCTCAAGTAATATAACCATTGAAACAATAACTAAAAATTATAAAAAACATCATTCATCAACAAGGCTCTAAATTGCAATGAAGTGTATTGTTTAATAATCATAAGTTCTTTATCATGTTTGGTGAAAGCTTTATCTGTTTATTGGTCAAATTTTCAATTTGATACAAACAAACACACACACACACACACACACACACACACACACATATATATATATATATATATATATATATATATATATATATATATACATATAAAGATGAAATAGAATAGATATATAGATATATCAATAATTTTATGGATGAATGGCGGTAATAGAAAACAACAAGAAATGAAATGATACAAAAGGTATTGTATTTCAGTGTTTCTTTTATCCTCATTCGTACTGTACCTTAAACGTCGTAATTCAACACTAATTGCATGATCTTTTATGAGACAAACACAAACACACATTCACACACATTATATTAATATATAAATATATATATATATATATATATATATATATATATATATATATATATATATATATATATATATATATACATATATATATGCACACACACATTTAATAAACAATTTTCCGTGTATTTAAGATAAATAACCCATAATTTATGAATAATCGAATTCATTGAGCTTTCGAAGGGACCATCTCTTTAGAAAACAAGAGATGTGACAGGAAGGAGCATATAAGTGTGTCCTGAAATGTCCTTGGCTAGCAGATGGGCGTAGGTGATCTAAAAGGGACTTTCTTGGTATCCAAGAATCACTAAAAATCAAGGAAGACGTCAAAGAGACCGCACTCCTCTGAATCTGCTTCTAATTCAGTTTCGAAATGCGGAATTATGCTCAAATATTCACAAAGTGTACGCGACCCGTCAAAAAAGACCGCTAAATATCTAGATATACACGCACACAGATTCAACTCCTCAATCTTTATTAACTACAACCCCTCTCACCAGGGTATGATGACTGCCTTTTTGCCCCCTACTCGAGGTACGGGAACAGACAGAGTAGTTATACGTCTGGCAATGACACTGCGCGTGACCGGAAATATATATATATATATATATATATATATATATATATATATATATATATATATATATATATATATATATATATATATATGTGTATATGTCTATATATATATCGATAGATAGATAGATAGATAAAAACCTGTTCTCTATCATATAGGGGAGAATATATATTAAAAAATAAACTTTCCGGTCTTCGAAAATCTTCCTGACACGTCAAATTCCACAAGTCTAATCGGTTTTATTCTCTGTGCACAAAGATAACCTGCACGTAATGCACTCTACGTTAAACAAAGCTAAAATTTTCAAACGATAAAATGAGGGCCAAACAAGGCAAGATTTTTCATGCACATCATGCTAGATACAATTACAATTCAATACGAATATTTCAATATTTTTTACAGGTCATCTCCATTACCCTGAAAATAATTCAATTGTCTTCCTCATGTCTCATTTTTTTAGGAGAGAAATTTTTCCATATTTATTGTCATCTTGCCTACTCCTATTTCTTCTTTATTATTATTATTATTATTATTATTATTATTATTATTATTATTATTATTATTAGTAGTAGTAGTAGTAGTAGTAGTAGTAGTAGTAGTAGTAGTGGTAGTAGTAGTAGTAGTAGTAGTAGTAGTATTACAAGCCAAGTATAACCCTATTTGGAAAAATAGAATGCTATAAGCCCAAGGGCTCCAACAAGGATAATAGCCCAGTGAGGAAAGAAACTATAAGAGAAGTAATGAAGTTAAAATATTTTAAGAACAACAACAGCATTAAAATAGACCTTTCCTATATAAACTATAAAAACCTCAAAATAAGAAGAGGAAGAGAATGAGATAGAATAGTGTAGTCTCGAGCAAGAGAACTTCTGTGGCCAAACAATTTTCTATGAATAATTATTGTACTGGTAAAACTGTAAAATATCTGATAATACTTTAGCTTCACTGACCTCAACTTTCTATATATGCATTTCTAACAAAACACATTATCAGATATAACAAATGCCTACAATTTTATTTAAGCGTGTAATTCACCTGTCACTTTTTCCAAGTGTATGATAATGTCTACAAAGGAAAAGTGATATGACAAATATTAAATTTCTTATTTCTTAATCCTTATCAAAGAATGTTGATCAACGCTATATTTTTTTTCTCAAGTATTTTCTTATAATTTTTGCCAGACATACGATAACATTTTCCGATTACAATGATACGGAGTGTTTACGCTGAAGCGATACTTGATGGGAAGAAGCCGGAGCTTTCTTCTTCACAAACAAATTTGTAGTATTATAGAATGAGAAAACCTTGTAGCTGCCTCTTCAAAACAACAACTATTGAATAATGAATACATCAGCATATTTTATTTCTTAAGAAAACAAACATCATGAAACCGTATGGAAGCGTTCCTTTCTATGAAAAAAAAGAAAGAAAGAAAAAATTGGTCGATGAAAATTCTTTCAATTTCAGAAGAATTTGATGTTGTAAAAATGTAATTTGATTAAATTCTTATACATAGGAAAATTTATTTTCAGTTTATTTACATTACTTAATTATCACAAGAACTGTTATATTTTTATAATTAATCAGAAGAGAAAACAAAATATCCATTCACTAAAAGGAATTTTCGAAAATGAGAATTTGGCATTAAATAAAAAATTCATGAGACTGATATTAATATAATTTATATGATAACATTTCTTTCTATCTTTCTTTTCTAAAATGGTACAGCATATTTTCAAAACTAATTTATTTCATGTCAACGACAAACTTCTATTATCTACGTAGAAAGAACACAGAAATAAGAATAACTATTCCTGGATATCATTAAATATAAACATTCAAATTAATAATAATAATAATAATAATAATAATAATAATAATAATAATAATAAAATAATAATAACAATAATTAAGAAGAAGAAGAAGAAGAAGAAGAAGAAGAAGAAGAAGAAGAAGAAGAAGAAGAAGAAGAAACAAACCAATTAGATTCCATGAAATCAAATGAGTGAACATTGGCTAAATCTTTTCCTGGACAGACTAGAAACATTACATTCTGCAGCCGACAATCCCCGTAAAAGAGCATCTTATAATAGTGGCATTAAAAATATTACCCGCAATCTGACAAGTGATTGGTGTCAGCATACAAGCAAGCACTTAGTAAGACAAAGTCAGAAAATGTGCAACACACTGCTGATTGCATGTTAGAATAGTCCAACAAGTCTAAATAAATTGTTCAGATTCAGATAAATATGAATCCACTTGTTGGACATTATAGATATGGATAGTATGACCGCCATGACAGTTTTCAAAATGGCCGCCAATTTCTAAACTTTTTTTCATATTTCAGCTTCTAAATGCAATAAACTCACAATGTTGGAGTCAATACCTATGTTTTTCATCGTGTATAAGTTGATTCTGGCATTAAGATAGACCTTGGTGTATACATTCTCCAAAAAAAAGTTATTTTTCAAAAATATTTGACAAAATTTGTAGGGGTTCCTAATTCACATTGCTAAGAATTCGAACCCATAATATACAAAATGCAATGCATGGCTTTTTAAACCTAGCTTATACTCGTAGTGAACTCGTATTGATTAAATTGCTTTAATTTTCTACTGCTAGACTGGGTTAAGTCTGTTTGGGGTGCATATATCTATGGTTATCTACGGATACGTCCCTGATAATACACGATATCTTAGAATAGTCATTCCGGGAGTTAGAACCCCGTGATACCTGACAGTAATTCTCTTGTACTATCACTTGCAGAAATATTATACAGTAGGAAGCTGCCGGAAGGAACTTCCATCAGGACGACATGGCTATCTCACCCAAAAATAGATTTTTCCTACGTCAAATTCATTTTTTAGCGTGTTGGTAACTTTTTTATGTTTACTAATAATAATATTCAGATTGGACTGTGGTTGACCTGTTACAAACTTTGCTCATCGTCGTGTTTCGGTTGTGTTTGGTGATTGTTTGATGTAACATATAACCTTGAAATTTGGGTGTAGTTTGATTGTATGTTTTTATGTTTGGCTATATGTTATATTCTGTAATTTCTTTTTTTGATATCTCATTTAAACGTTTTATTATTCATCAAATCTAATTATGGCTTTTGAGTTGTGGGGTTTTATGTTATAGTTTTGTTATTTTTGTATATATTCATTGGTTGGTCACGTGACTCGTGTACCTGATGACCGCTTTTGAAACGAGAATAAACGGAGTCTGATTTGTGAAGTCGTAGTGTCAATTTGTATATGTGGAATTGGGAGAGTTTCAGATGCCTTTGCCAACAAAGATGACAGAGAAATCAATTCCTCCCTTGAAAATCTTTTGTCAGAAACTGAAGAGGTGCAGGTCCTGTTTAGTGAGTTTGAGGATTCTTGTTCAGAGAATGCTACTTTTTGTTATTGGAGAACCTACATGAAGTTGATCTCCATCCTCCTGAGGTTCACTCACTCTCTTCGTGAGGGAGAATGGGGCCGGTTCCTCGCATCCTTTTCCGAAATGCTGCCTTGTTTTGGAGCATTTGATCATTTCTATTACTCACGCTGGAGAGCTGTCTTCCTCACTGATATGCATATGCTACCCAAAACTGCTCCAGAGGTGCACAGAGGCTTTATTGCGGAGACTTTGTAACTAAAGAAACAAAGCGTAAGTTCAATGAAATACCTGAAGACCAGGCTATTGAACATGTTAACAAGGCCGCCAAGCAAGCTGGAGGGCTGGGGGGGGGGGTGGAATTACAAAAACAGACACCGGCCGTGACAGATGGGGCCTAATTTTCAATGAGAGAGTTCAGCTAACCAGAGATACTAAGACGATGTTCAATGTAGCGGGCAATGAAGAAGACTATGATGAGCATGAATTTGCACATAAAGATTTTGGTTCCAAGAGAATGAAGCAAGACCAAGACAATGTGCAAAAGCCCATTGACCTGTTCGAGATTCACAATCCATTTGATCGCAATTCCCGAGAACTGGTATCAATAACAACAGGTGATATTGCAAGTGAAGTGGTTACGAATGACCTTCTGCATGCTTTAGTTACAGAGAAGCAGATTGTGTCAGAGATAGTGGAGAACAGGTTCACTAAGAAGACAACAGGTTTTCACGACAGAATCAAATCAAAGAATCTTAAAAACGTTTGAGAGCATGTACACCGTGGAAGTCAATGTCGGAAAGGAAAATACTGTTGCACTAAAGGCTGACAGGAAACTACTCACGCATGTGGTAACAGCAATGCAAGCAGGCAGAGATATTGACATGACCAAATGTAGGAGCAAGAGATTTGTGCAGTGCCATTTTCTCTGGCAATGCCTGATGGCAGACTGCGTCTACCTCAGACCTTGGCAAGATTCTCCAGCAAGGCTTGCCACATAATGTTATGCCTGAACCATTACAAACATGAACTGTCATTGATGGAATGGCCATAATCCAGGCACTAGGACATAGGATGAATGCTAAAACTCTCGGCGAATAGGCCGATGCTGTTGCTGATTATGTCAGTCACGTGTTTTCAAACAGTTGTCCTAGGGTTGACCTTGCCTTTGACCAGTACAGGAAGAAAGCAATCAAGTCAACAGCTCGAAGTCAGAGAGTTGTACCAACCGTGTGTCACACAATTGTACATAATTCCTTTTGTATATATTATGCTTGTATCTTCGCTCTTCCCTCGCACTAAAACGAACATGAAAATTCATGTCTGCTGTTTTGCTCTGTAACATTGTCTGTCTCTCGAGCATGTTATGTCCTGTTGCCTTGAGGTTTTGTACATAAAGGAGAGTGTTCCTTAATAAACAACTCAGTTGATCGCATCCTGCCTTTGAGTTCACAACCTTTCTCGGCGCCGTCACATTTACCATCATTTCATTTTTACACCATTTTCTTCATTTTTCTCATAAAACTGGCAATAATACGAACTTTAGTGGTCCAAAACCAAAATAACGTACATAAACATGTTTCTCGAGTTGAAATATGGTGTAATTGTCACAAACATAACAAATTTCTGTCCATTACAACCTACAGTACGAATAAAACAAATTCTGATGGCGGCCATCTTGGAAACTGTCATGGCGGCTGCACCATCCACAATTACAATGTCCAACAGGATGAACTAGACTTCCCCATGCCTTGACACTTAAAAAACACCTGTAGCACTATTTTAACATGAAATCAGCTGCGAGCCATTTTTTAAGCTAAATACAGAGTTCGGCTACCTGACTAACTTGGAGGCGTGTCTATTTTAGATGACGAATAAGTGAGGAAACACTAAGAAACTCTCTCTCTCTCTCTCTCTCTCTCTCTCTCTCTCTCTCTCTCTCTCTCTCTCTCTCTCTATGTCTCATATACAAATCAAAACCATTCCCTCAATCATCTCCATTTCTCTAGTCCCTAAAATTTCCATAACAAACCAATCACCTTGTCAGCTCCCCGGCCTCTTATGGTCTGACTCGAAAAGATATAGGAGACTCCGAGATTCATAATTTCCATTGTGTTCTTTTCAGGAACCTGACGGATGGACCTGTTCCATTGCATCTTGTGGCAAGGGGAGGAACTCCACGAAGGAGATGGCCGAATTAACAGTTGTCAATAAAAACAACGATAAAACCGGAATCTACAGAATAAAACGGAATTCATCTGGAACATAGGTTTCTTTTCCAGGTTATTTACTGCCCTTGTCTTATTTCTGTTTCAATAAAAGTTATCTGCTTTCCTTTCAAAACTTGTGTAATTTTCTCTTTCATATAAAATATTGAAATTATTTCACTTTTAAAAAAAAAAACCAAGTTACGTTTAACATTGCAAATAATACCCCAAGTCTCAAAATGTTCGTAACCTTGCTATTTGTAGAGCATATGCTGAAAGCTATTAGATTAATAACGAAAAAAAAAATCAGTATAATAATTTAACACAATTCTATAAAAAGTATGAATAAATGTTTTTACCTTGTATTCTTAGCTTTTTGGCTACTAATTATGTTATTAATTTTTTAAGCCACCTAGCTATACTTAGTTATACACACCCACATATACATACACACACATATATATATATATATATATATATATATATATATATATATATATATATATATGTGTGTGTGTCTATATATATATATATATATATATATATATATATATATATATATATATATATATATATATATATATATACAGAGAGAGAGAGAGAGAGAGAGAGAGAGAGAGAGAGAGAGAGAGAGAGAGAGAGAGAGAGAGAGATGCATATGTATGCATATACGTACATAAGTACTGTATATGCATTTGTATGTATCTACTTATATTGTTTATACGCAACTCTTTATTTCTTTAATAATGTATTCAATACGAAATGGCTCTCTAGTTTGGCCTGACTTTTAAAACTACAGCTCTAAATGAATTGGCTCTGATCCATCACACCACATTAACTCAATATTCAGTTTCACCGTAGGAAAAAAAAAATAAATAAAAAATAAAAACACACACATAGGCAGAAGACTAAAAATACACTTTGCATAAAGTCAATGTTACAATAGGATTATATTGGTCAATCAATCTCATTTCATTGTTGAATATACAAAACGTATGATCTTTAGAAAAACAAAAATTTTAAATATCAATTAAAAATTGTGGCCAGACAACCAAAGCAGCTTTTACGAATATCTTGAAATTCGTTTACTTAAAGGAAAAAAAAAGCCTAAACAAGTATTATCATAACAAATCGAATATAATTACTGAATGATCCTGAAAAACCATTTCACGTTATGAATTAAAAACTGGGTTCATAAATAGATTAGGTTGCATCACAATCCTCTATTTTTAACCCGGAGCATCAACTGCTAATATCCATTATCTTGATAAATATTCTGCTTCAAAACAGGATTTTTTACACGTTAAGCATAAAAGGAAAACACGAAAACACCATTATAATTGAAATTTCCCCCTGCTTTTAACAATAGATTTATAATACCCGACTTTCATAAAGGGAATTTCTAAATGTGCAACTGTACTTATAGCTCAGGTTTCTTTAATGATTCAATAATCAAATCGCCTGTATGGAGATGAGTCGTGGTATGACAATGAAAGAATATCCAACAGACTTTATAGATATGAGAGGAAACCCCTCAGAAGAATATTGGGAGTTGAATGGCAGGTCAGGATTAAAAAATGAAACTATAAGAGAGATTACTCGCGTGCCCTATGTGGACGAGATGAGGGGTAGATATAGATGGTTTGGGCATCCTCTTTGCACTCCCCAAGAGAGATTAGTTCACCAAACTTTCAACTTGGCACCAGGCCTACATGGTTGAGGACTATGAAGCGTGAAGTAGTATATGATGAAAGGAGAAGTATTGAATCAAAAGCTCAGGATAGAGATGACTGGAAAAATCTAACCGAGGTCATTTGCGTCAATAAGGGTAGCAGGAGATGATGATGATGATGATGAATATTTAATATTTGGTTTAACCTTTCTGGAAATAAATCGCTTACCAAGAAATTGAGAGCAATACAGGTGGTAGAATTCTATAAACATTTCAGAGGAATATTTATATAGAACTGGAATTCATTGCTTTATTTATATGAACATGATGAATATTCCTTAAACTTTTACGACTTATTATGTTGACGACAAAGTTGTGAAGTTTTACATTAATGATTCTAAGTTGGACGATAAAACCCTATAGTAATTAAACTTTTTAGAGTTACTACGCTGTTTTGAAATGAACGACGAATTCCATGGAAAATCATGACTGAAATTTTCACATGAACTATAAAAGAAACATCTTGAAAACTAAAATCCATCCCACGTAATTGGTGAGGCTTAAAAACGAATGAAGCAAGCTACAGTTTAAAGTTATGAGGTTTGAAAAATTTCCCCGAAACCAATCAAAATTATAAAGAATAGGGCTCACTGAAAGTTAGATTTTGTTTGTAAAATATATTCAGTACTGTTAAAAATGACACAAATAAATATTTAGTTGCCAACTACATAATATATTTAAAGAAAAATTAATCAAATTATCTAACTGAAGACATACTTTGCATTTGTTCAAGCCATACAATGCATAAGATGTTGAGGCAAGTAACTGATTTATATACAGCTAAGTCAAAACAATGAGCTCAAGCAAATGATAACGAAAATTGTGAATAAATGGTTTTGAAACATTTTACAAAATTGCCTCGAAATTTTAAAATATAATAAATAATATGAAAAAAAAATTAAGCAAATACAAATACATCCACGAATAACAAAGGATATAACCAAAATAACTTAAATATAAATTTTATTATTACTAGCTAAGCTACAACGTTATTTAAGCAGGATGCTTCAAGCCATAAGGTTACAACAGGAAAAATAGCTCAGTGAGGAAAGGGAATAAAGGAATAAATAAACAAAATATGAGAGGCAATGAATAAAAAAAAATATTTTAAGATCAGTAACCAAAATAATGTAAATATAAATGTTATTATTATTATTACTAGCTAAGCCACAACTTTAGATATATAAGCAGGATGCTACAAGCCCTAAGTGTACAACAGGAAAAATACCCCAGTGAGGAAAGGGAATAACGGTATAAATAAATAAAATATTAGAAGTAATGAATAAAACACATAAAATACTTTAAGATCAGTAACAACGTTAAGATACATTTGCCATATATACATAATTTAGAGACATATCAACCTGACCAACATAAAGATATTAGCTGTACATTTGAACATCTGAAGTTCCACAGATTTAATTGTGAGATTAGAAAGATCATTCCACAATCTGGTTTATATATACTGAACAATGTCATTAACATTTTTACTAATATCAAGAAGGTTGTGTTTATAAAAAAAATGACGCTGAAAGAAGCCTTTGGGTTTTCACGTCAAGAATTATATTTTGGGAGAGTTGGGAAAGTAACGTTTCAGGATAAGGGAATTCGCAAGGGATAGAGTTGGATTAGACAGCCTTGGTGGAGGTTTCTGGAGTCTGAAGGATATTGACTATGCCATATTGACTACCCCATAATCATGTTTCAATTTAAATTTTTAAAAGATATCTGTTGAAACCTTTCCCACAACGAGATATTTTAAATCCTTGGATAGAAAAGATTCGTTCTCCCCTTTCAGCCTCAATTTCATCCGGACAGTGTATAAATTTCGACAATCATCGCCAGCTTCCAGTTACTCAGTTTGACCTATCTCTTTCTCATAAATTTCTGCAGTTATGCTATCGCTGTCTTTTGGTAAATTCTCTCTCTCTCTCTCTCTCTCTCTCTCTCTCTCTCTCTCTCTCTCTCTCTCTCTCTCTCTCTCTCTCTCTCTCTCTCATTAGAGCCAGTTAAGGATATAGAGTAATCATGGCCATAAGAAATTTAAACCAAAAGCCAACTTTTTTATGACCAATCAGGTAATTAAAGATAAGTCAAACCAATTATAAAAGAATGAAAAGGGATATTGGGAGAGATGCAGAGACGGCCGGGAAGATATGGAAAACGAAGAATGAATAACACAAAAAAGAAGGATGAGTGGAAATATGAGAGATTAATACAATAAGATGAGCCTAAAAAAAAAAAAAGAAAAAAAAAATCGATAACGAATTAGAGGTGATTGTGGATTAGGAAGAAGCTATAAATCTACCAATATATAGTTTGACTTTTCATCTTCGCTTTCATCAAATTACATATAAAAATATCTTACAGTATCAAGAAGTTGGTTATAGCTTGCAAGATTTGTTGTTTGTGTAGGCATCATGATAGCAGTGCATAATATTCATTTGAAGGGCACTGTATTCCATGCCCATTGCTCTACTTTGAAAATATTCCAGTACTAGCTTAATAATTCTTTGTTAATATTAATTATATGACAATTAAAAACCAAACACTGATACCAAGTAGAACACCAGTAATTGCTATTATTACTCTGTCTTACATGTTAACACATTAATGTCATCAAAAGCGTCACGTAAAACTGTGTCAATTAGAACGAAATGACTTTTGTTATAGTGTATACTCCATTAATAGAAAAACATACCAAGTTTATGTGTAGAAAAGCTTTTGACAACTGTGAAGGAACTGATAATATACTCTGACATGTTATTAATCCTTAACCCTTTCTGAGTGGGGATACCTTAACATGGTGAAAGGGTTTGTGTATCGCCATGAAAAGCAAGGTTGTACTAGTCAAGGCCACCCCTACTATACTGTATTTTTTTAATGAGGCGCATTTGCACTAACCCGCAGCCGTGCCCTTTCAGCTCGAAAAAGTTTCCTGCTATCTGATTGGTTAGAATTATCTTGTCCAACCAATCAGCGAGCAGGAAACTTTTAATCTTTTTCCGAGCTAAAAGGGCACCCCTGCGAGTTGGTACAAATCTGCCTCACTAAAAAGAATTGACTATAGGTTGCTTTGTTGTGAGCGATCAGACAAAAAAATCTCCCACCATCAACAATCTGCAGTTAGCCAAGGTGGTGATGAGAATGGCCCGAACCCCAGACATGAATAACACCATGTCTGAGGCCTTTGACCTGCAGAGGACTAAAAACGGCTGCATTTGTCGTTGTTAATAACTAGTTCTGAGAGAGAGAGAGAGAGAGAGAGAGAGAGAGAGAGAGAGAGAGAGAGATCTTAAATGATTTATTGAAATAGAGGCAAACGCAATGGTTAAAGCAAACAGTCGAATAATGATTGTTAGAGATTGGAGAAATGACCCGTGAATGAAAAGAGAACCGAGTTCTTTAATCACACAAATGAAGGATCGATATCGTCTGGTGGATGAGAAATGCAGGCCATTGAGAGAGAGAGAGAGAGAGAGAGAGAGAGAGAGAGAGAGAGAGAGAGAGAGAGAGAGAGAGAGAGAGAGACAGAGACAGAGAGAGACAGAGCTACTCACCAGAATCAGAAAAAGATTCAACAATAGGATTCCAAATTATATTAATATCGTGAAACTAGAGGGGCACACAGTAGAAAGCATGCGTTCGCCACGACAAGCAGTCTTATTTTGCTTGTAACTCCACTGTGTACTTATTATTCAATGTGTTTTCTTCAAAATCTATTGGATTTATCCTTGGGCCACCCCCATGTCCACCAAGCCATGTACTTATCATTGCGATTATTTTCAAAGTACTGCTGCATACTTGTACTTTGATGTACTTTATCCAAAATGTTACAGATTCATCCTCGGGTCATACCCAACATGACTACCAAGTTTGGTCAAAATCAGTACAGTAGTTTTTGTGTAAAGTTGATCATAAACAAACAAACAGATATCGACAGGGGTGAATACATACCTTTCGATTGTGGCGGATGCAAAAATGATATTTAAAAAAGAAAAAACTATCAGTGTTGTCAAAACGTTAAATGGAATGTCGATAATGTGACATATTACACATCATAACTGTTTTTAAATAGTTTCCCACTGGAAGCAGGTTCCCAAAATAAACAATCCGCTAATGTGCGTTGTACAAGTTTTGGTAAACTTACCAAAGTAAAAAGAATAAACTTTGTCCTCGGAAATTGAAGCAATACACAAGGGTTTTAGGAAAACTATTCCACGTTGACCATTTGAGAATAAACACGTATTTGATTTACGTTTGAGTTCGTTTGTAATGTTTGTTTAGAAAGTGATTGTTAGCACAAAAGATCTTTCCAGTTACCAAAGGATAGATGACTGAAGTTTAATAGAAGGATTTCCTAATAATATTAACAGAAGCATTGTTCTAAATGTCCCATTGATGGTACAGTAACAACAACAAATGCAGCCATTTCTAGTTCACTGCAGGACAAAGACTTCAGACATGTCTTGGTCATGTCTGTGGTTTGGCCATTTTCATTACCAAGCTGGCCAGTGCGGATAGGTGATGGTGGGAGACTTCAATCTGATCCTTCACAGCCAACCAACCTAGTATGGGTGGCCCTGGCTGGTACAGCTTTAGTGATAATGGAGATACTCGAGTCCATTAATTCCATTGATGGTAAAGTATATCAAATCATTTCTATATCTAATGAATAATCTATTCATCAATCTATCTATCTATTAGTTGGGCGAAAAGAAAGTCTACTTCAATGGCGTCAAATCCTCGGGTCCTTCCCACCATCACTTCTTCTCAAAGGGCACTTCACTTCGCTTCTCTTCCAACACCTCAAGCCATCAATCCCCCAGGCAGTCTTTTGTTATTTAATGTCTTCCAGCTCTTCTTCCTTCCTTTCTGTTACTCCAAACCTAATTCTCACTCTTCCTGCCGTCTTCTTGTACTCACCACTGTTGTTTGCTTAGACCAAAGACTTTCAAAAGCATTTTCCCTTGACTTTGTACATTTTTGTTCGATTATTCTCTTGTTTTATCTTGATAATTCGTAATGAAATACCTTTTCTTGGAAGAAAGGTTGAATTATAAGAAAAAAAAAAGGGGCAGAAAGTACGGCTGTTCGAGGTCTTTCTTATTATTATCCTGTCTTTCTGTCACGAATTTCGTTGAAAAATCGAATCTCTCAAATGACTTAGCTTTTTTTCTGACAAGTAAGACCCGCATCGGACATTGAACATACGTTCTCAGCCAACCTCTTTCCTCTCACGTGTTCATCATTTATCCTGTTACAGATTGCTCACAATATACAGCCCTTGCCTTAATATTTTTTCATTCTAATAGTTTTAATAATATCAATAAATTAATCATTTTAATAAGGTCAATTTCAGTAAATGCAGAATTAGAAACTCAGACTAATAACAGGTGTGTCGTAGATTGGACAAGACTTCAAGGAAAGCTGAAAAGCAAGGTAATTTATTGAATATGGTGCTAGGCACTTGTAATTGTTTTTACGGGGAGGGAAACTTTTATGAGATAATGTATTTGTTTCTCATTAATAAATTACAAATTTTGATACCTCATAAACTATTCAAATACATAAACACAAACAGCTAGTGTGACGTTAGGAACTTATGAGTCAAATAGTATGTCCTGTCAATTTCCCCTTATCTCAACAGTTTATCTTTACAATGCCATTTTTTTCTATTATTATTATTATTATTATTATTTTAATTATTAATAATTAATAATTAATTATTAATTATTAATTATTAATTATTAATTATTAATTATTAATTATTAATTATTAATTATTAATTATCAATTATTAATTATTATCATCATCATCATCATTATTATTATTATTATCTATTAGCATGATGCTATAAGCTCGATGGCTCCAACAGGGAAAAATAGCCCAGTGAGGAAAGGAAATAAGGAAATAAATAAACTACAAGAGAAGTAAAGAACGATTAAAATAAAATATTTCAAGAACGCTATCACCATTAAAACAGATCTTTCTTATATAAACTATGAACATACATCTTTATTACATGTTTCTAATAAAATGGCAAATTGGTAACTATTTCTATGAATTGATAAAATGGATCGGTATTTTAATTTCTAATAAAAATGCACGGGTCTAGAGAGACAGAGATTAATAGATGAAGATATCTAAGTCTAGAATCCTTATATGTGCGCATACAGTACATATGAACTCATAACATATTTATCAAATTAAAATAAAAGCAAGCATACCGCTTGGCAGTATATAATATACACCAATTATATAACAAAGATATCTATAAACATGGGTTTATACTGTAATAATAATAAGAAAATAAACTTATATCATATCGATATGTACAAAATATAGCGGATATTGTGGGAAAACAAATATAGCATTTAAGGAATCTTACTGAGCCCCCCGAAGGAATATACAAACAGTCATAAATACACAAATTGCCATAAACCTTAAAATTATAATTGAACTCGGTAAGACCTTCCGGAAATAATGATCAGATGGGTTTCACTTTATCAGACATCCGGACCCACAGACGGCCATTCGAAATCTCCAATTATCCGGACAATTCCCGAATGACAAATGTTCACCATTGTAAGGAACCTTCCTTTAACGAGACCTTCCTTTAACGACCTCCTTTTTAACCTCGTTTCTCCAACGACAAGAAAAACAAAAAATATGAGAGAAGAAATGAGATAGATTTATAATTTTCCTTTTGGTGTCTGGAAATGCAAGACAATAGAAATATTACCTTTATATGTTTGATATAATATAGAATATTGGAAGCGATTCAAGGTCCATGTAGAAAATGAGAAATTTATTTTCTTAGGAGAAATAGTTGAAATAAATTCATTTGAAAGAAAAATATGAATTCTCATCTTGGATAATCAAGAAAATGTTTCTTTTAAGGTCCCTACAAATAAAAAGAAAAAAAAAGCAATTGTTAATCGAAAGCCAAACTTATGCTTCCCACGATTAAAGAAAAAAAAGCATATAACAATTATCTCGACACACTCAAAATAGATTTAAATTCAACTGGAAGTAAACTGAAGGAAAGACTGTAGCAGCTCATCCTTTCTGAGAAACCACAATGCAACAAGTCGCAAAGCAATTGCAGAAAGAGACGTACGGCTGCTCACCAGAATGACAGGCGAGCATCTCCGGTGACCACATACTGCAAACAAATGAGAAGATCTAAAGAAAACATCACGACGACCTGGCCTAAACCTTAAAATGGTTCGCCAAGATAAAAGTAGATTTTGAAGGCACAACATTTTAGCTTTGAATGCAAGTGTTGGAAGTTACCACTGTAATATATATATATATATATATATATATATATATATATATATATATATATATATATATGTGTGTGTGTGTGTGTGTGTGTATATATATATATAATATATATATATATATATATATATATATGTATATATATATATATATACATATATATATATATATATATATATATATATATACATATATATATATATATATATATATATATATATATATATATATATATATATATATATATGCGTGTGTGAACGATTGAAGTATTTTACAGGGTACTATACTATATAAAGATATTAACATAAAATGTGGGAGAAGTTACCAGAGCAGGTTAAAGCCTGGACACTAACAAGTTTTCCAAAATTTCACGACCCACCAGCTGGCAAATGATCTAAAGAAAATATCTCGACGACCTGACCTTACCCTTAAAATAATTATCCAAGATGAAAGTCAAGATGAAAGTGGAACATTTTAGCTTTCGACTTAATTGTTGGAGGATACCATTTCAATCTTAATGAAGGAAAAAAAGAAAAGATATAAAAATAAGATTCAAGTATTTTACGAATTAGTATATTGTATATAAAACAGACATTGACACAAAATGTTCGAGAGTATATCAGAGTAAGTTAAAGCACACTAACAAGTTTTCCATAAATTCACGATCCACCAGTTGACCTAATAATTATGTAGTATTGAATTAAATCACTGATAATTTTCATGCATATGAATATGATAATGGATATCAGCACACAATCACGTATACAATAAAAATAGACTTTTGTCCCACATCAGAATCGTATTCATGACGTTATTTTAGGTCGATTTCTAAGAAAATTATTTTAAAATTAGGATGATCAATAGGGTAGATAGCATCTTTAAAAATTAACAACGTGAATGATTGTGTATACAATTTCCACGAAAATAACATAAATTAAAAGAATGAAACTAATCTGTCTTGTTTCATCCTAAAGACTGTATAACTAAGTAGACTTACCTTGTAATCAACAAATATATAATAAACTTTGAATTGGTATCTAAAGCAAAGGCGGGGCAGAAGTCTAGACTCCAGACTTGTGTAAAAGGTTAGGAGACGCCCATTACTGTCCCAAATGTCCACCCATCGTTGTCCCAAATGTCCAAGAGAATGAATGATATATAATCGTACAAAAAGTTGCCTCCTCCCTTCCATTTCCTGCTTCTAAATCATTAATCCCAAGACTGGTGTCCTCAGGGATTGTTGCTTCCATTTCACCTAAATTCTCCTAAAAGGAACTACTTCTTCGGTCTATTTTCTTAGATTTTTCTTTCTAACGCTGGACACAGTGCAATGGAAATATACCTATACAGGTAATTTGCCCTATCTACAAATCGAAAAGGAAGTATAACAAAAAGTAAGACTTATTTCAAAGGAGACACTGGTATTAAGATGTCCAATCATATGCGTTGAAATTACCAGAAACAAAGTTAGTTGGATAGATAGTAATTTATCCATCATCGTCAGCTAATTATAAAAATGTACCATCATTATCATTCATCGTTCTCAGTTTTCATTTATTACCGTGATGGCGTCTGTCACATGTCTCAACATTGTTTCAGTGTCGATAAAAAAAATAATAAGGCTATATTTGAGATTTTTGGCTGTCTAAAATCCTATGGAGGTTATTTTAACCTATCAAATACTGAAAGAAAACGTCTTCTTTGGATACAGAAACATTTAACATTGTGAATACATTTACATCTTCAAAGGATATGAGCTTGGGTTCGAATCTGTTTTCCATTTGATAGTAGGAAATGAGGATAAGAACTTTGGAGGTTTAACCGCAATTTCTCTCTCTCTCTCTCTCTCTCTCTCTCTCTCTCTCTCTCTCTCTCTCTCTCTCAAACACATATCTGTCTATCTATATATCTATGTATGCGTATGTGTATTCATTAATGACAATTATTTAAGCGTTGTCAGAGTGTACTGTACCACGTTAATGCCACTAAGGCAATGACCTTTAATAAAAATTGCATCGCAAAGAGGCTGTAAGCCAAAAGTAATTATATATATATATATATATATATATATATATATATATATATATATATATATATATATATAAACTAGTGGACGCCACCAGTCAAAAAGGAGGGATATAAATATTTAGACGGATATTCACACACAGATACAACCATTCCAACCCTTCTCACCACAGTATGACTACTCCCCCTCAGTCCTATCCGGTGGACGGGAGAGACCCAATAGTCATACGTTTGACAATGACGCCCAGGGTGACAGGAGGGAAATATATATATATATATATATATATATATATATATATATATATATATATATATAAAACCAGACACTTGCTGTTTACTATATGGGGGAGATATAAGCCTCTTTACCCATATGTTTTTCTCTAACCTACCAAATGCGCTAATACGCCACGCTAGGCGTGCGTCATGAGGCAGACGCAGGCAAGAATGTTGAATACGATTACCCGCCCTCTTAATCAGTCGTGTTCAGATACAAAGGAAGGAGAAGCCCTTTTTACAACCTTAATTATTTTTCTGGTAATTTTACCTCATTCATATTCATCCGAGATGAGAGCTTCTGTGTAGCTACCAAGTAATTTATATGCAAATTTCATGAAATGTGAATTCTCCCTCGCATACCTCTTCATCGCATTACACTAAATATCTCTTTTTTAAGTTTTGCGTTATACTGTATGTGGATACAACATGCAATAAATATATGTATAGCTATAGGCACGCTAGTAAGGTAGTGTGAAACTACTACTTATTAATGTATCAATTATATAGTTACACTTGTAAGTGTTGACTCTTCTTAAAGGCGACGGTAAAGCCATTAGAATATCTATATCGTTATAGCCGAAAGTTAGGCGCAAATGGTTATAGAAGGTCTTCCTAAAATAATCAAAATGAAATAAAAACACATTTTGCAATTTCTTCATTGAAGGAGCTGTAAATAACACACTAAAAGATAATAAGAAAAAACAAAAGAAAAAAATAACCTGAACATAATGTCTAAAATTATTTCTTTGATTTAAAAATAATTTAACCCTCAACATAATATTTTTGCAATCATTTCTATGATGTAAAAAATAAATGTAACCATCAACATAATTTGTTAAAACTATTTTTAGGATTTAAGATAATAGATTTAAGATTCAAGATAATTTGTTAAAGTTATTTCTATTGTTTTAAATATATGTTTAATCCTCAACCTAACTTGTTAAAATTATTTCTATGGTTTAAAAAATATATTTAACCATCAACCTAACTTGTTAAAATTATTTCTATGATTCAAAAAATAAACTCCACTCAAAATAATATTGAAATAATATTTTATTGTATAAGAAATAAATTTAGCCCTCAATTCCGGTGTCAGCGTTCTCCAAGGACAGAATATCAGCGTAATAGACTTATTATGAATTCATTCAAGCAGAAATGATAAACATTTACATATCATTCGGTTATATATCACACATCTATTACCTATTATTTCGCCTGTTTGTCTGTTGGCACCAACGATATTCATCCTTTGCTTTCTCATTGATTTATGAATGGAAATATTACCCGCTGAACCAAACAATGGCATAATATATAGAGTACATTAATATATGGTAGGTTGCATTGTGTCCAAATTCACAAGGACAATAACGCAGCTTCTAACAATAGAGGACTGTGCGAGCGCTGGAGAGAGAGAGAGAGAGAGAGAGAGAGAGAGAGAGAGAGAGAGAGAGAGAGAGAGAGAGAGAGAGAGAGGGGATTATTTTAGTTTGAGTTTATGAGGAATCTCTAAGCACAAAGTATGCATATGTGCATATATATATATATATATATATATATATATATATATATATATATATTTATATATATATATATATATATATTTAAATTTACATACTGTATATATATATATATATATATATATATATGTATGTATATATATATATATATATATATATATATATATATATATATATATATATATATATATATATACAATAGTAATAATAATCATAATCATATTACTAATATTAAGAATAATAATAATAATAATAATAATAATAATAATAATAATAATAATAATGATAATAATAATAATATTAATAACAATAGTATTAATAATAATAATATTAAGAATAATAATAATGATAATAATGATAATAATAATTAAATTATTAATAATAATATTAATATTAATTATAATAATAATAATAATAATAATAATAATAATAATAATAATAATACTACTACTACTACTACTACTACTAATAATAATAATAATAAAAATAATCTGTCTGAAATGAAGGTCGTTGACAAGGTAACAATGTTACCTTTCTGGAGACAGTAGACATGAAAATAAATTAAATAAGTGGATAAATGAATAAGATAGTAAATAAATAAAAATATATAAATTCCAGGGATAATTCCCAGGAGACAAGAGAAAGTTCCACAAAATTTCAGAGACGATTAATTAAAATAATAATGAAAACCTCCTATAGGGTTGTGGTGACCGGGTAGTAGCGTCCTTTTTTATCACACTTACAGGTTGCCTTAGTCACTAAGGCTTAGTGCAAGAGCTCGTGACAAGTTGCCTTGTGATTGCCAGACTAGTTAGTTACTTTAGTCTGGGTGAGCCTAATGTCTATTTGTTAAGTCATCAGCAACCCTTGCCTGGCCCTCCTTGGTCCCAGCTTGGATGGAGATCGGAATTGGGTAGCTGATCAGATGTAATATGTTCAGTATGTAGGGCATTGTCTCTATCCTGCCATTCATGAACGTCCTTTAAACCCTTTTAAAGGCTGTGGGTATCACCCACAGACATTCTTTGATGGGGTTTTAACGACGAGTTTTCCGTCCCAACTACAGAGGGCGCTGGCGTAGAAACATATATATATATATATATATATATATATATATATATATATATATATATATATATATATATATATATATATATATATATATATATATATTATTTCTTTTTTAGATTGCCACTTCTTCCTTGTACTGTTTCCAATTCGTTGCCTCTACCAGTTATTGCTTCTTCAATTTACTCTTAAAAACTCGCAAACCTTCCGTTTCGAAAAATATATGACAAACTCACATACACACGCACGAGATACGTTAATTCATGTTAATACGTTAATTCATGTTCATAATAACTTGAAAGCAATACTTGCATGGGATAAGAAAAGATATTGAAACGCATTTAAATACCAATTTAAAAGTAATTTAAATTCAAGTCTTTCAAAATTAATATCCGGCTGGAAGAATGGGAACACCACTGCGTGATCCAATTATCTTCGCGAAGAATGACCAGGGAATTGCAAATATACAACTCAAAAAAGGAAAGGTTCGATGAAAAGAAACTAATTTATTAATTACCGTCGGCTAATTACAGGAAGTGTTTCACCATCAATCATTTTCATCCTGGATCCATTAATCAGATGAAGTGAGCCACATTCTCACTCAAATTTTCATTCATATTTCCTCATCAGCCTTTTTTTTTTTTTTTCAAGATGAGTTTCGCTTCCAGAACAGGCGTCTTCTTAAAAAAAAAAAAAAAAAAAAAAAAAAAAAAAAAAAAAAAAAAAAAAAAAAAAAACATTTTTCTATGATGCGTTAATTAAAAAATAATGTTTTGTAACACGTTTTATCAACATATAATCTCCATAAAAAACAACAACAAATACAGCTGTTTATAGTTCACTGCATGAGAAAGGCCTCAGACATATAAATTCGTGGGAGGTATTCATAAAAATGAAGGATATCCTTGTAAGCATAAGGTACAAGTACAAGGTAGTTCTCTGAAGCACAAGGTAGAAGTATAAGCAAATCTTTCTTTCCATATTCATAATGATTACCTTTTACTTGCGAGGATATCCTCCAAGCAGAAGTAAAAGGTTGACTCGTGTTTCATTTGTGCTGTCAAGATAAGAAAGAGTTTAGTATTCATAATGCGTATTTAATGCCCTGTTTTTACGTGTATTTAATTAAGTTTACACATCAGAAAGAACACAGACGCCGCGCGCCTTCCCAAAGGCCTCACTGGCGACATCTATCCCCCACCCCTTGCATTAGAAGCTCTTTGACCTCTTTTTAGCTCCCACACCCCTTGCATTAGAAGTTCTTTGACCTCTTTTTAGCTCCCACACCCCTTGCATTAGAAGTTCTTTGACGTCTTTTTAGCTCCCACACCCCTTGCATTAGAAGTTCTTTGACGTCTTTTTAGCTCCCACACCCCTTGCATTAGAAGTTCTTTGACCTCTTTTTAGCTCCCACACCCCTTGCATTAGAAGTTCTTTGACCTCTTTTTAGCTCCCACACCCCTTGCATTAGAAGTTCTTTGACCTCTTTTTAGCTCCCACATCCTTTGCATTAGAAGTTCTTTGACCTCTTTTTAGCTCCCACATCCTTTGCATTAGAAGTTCTTTGACGTCTTTTTAGCTCACACACCCCTTGCATTAGAAGTTCTTTGACCTCTTTTTAGCTCTCACACCCTTTGCATTAGAAGTTCTTTGACCTTTTTTTAGCTCCCCCACCCCTTGCATTAGAAGTTCTTTGACCTCTTTTTAGCTCCCACACCCCTTGCATTAGAAGTTCTTTGACCTCTTTTTAGCTCCCCCACCCCTTGCATTAGATGTTCTTTGACCTCCTTTTAGCTCCCACACCACTTGCATTAGAAGTTCTTTGACCTCTTTTTAGCTCCCCCACCCCTTGCATTAGAAGTTCTTTGACCTCTTTTTAGCTCCCCCACCCCTTGCATTAGAAGTTCTTTGACCTCTTTTTAGCTCCCACACCCCTTGCATTAGAAGTTCTTTGACCTTTTTTTAGCTCCCCCACCCCTTGCATTAGAAGTTCTTTGACCTCTTTTTAGCTCCCCCACCCCTTGCATTAGATGTTCTTTGACCTCCTTTTAGCTCCCACACCCTTTGCATTAGAAGTTCTTTGACCTCTTTTTAGCTCCCCCACCCCTTGCATTAGAAGTTCTTTGACCTCTTTTTAGCTCCCACACCCCTTGCATTAGAAGTTCTTTGACCTCTTTTTAGCTCCCCCACCCCTTGCATTAGATGTTCTTTGACCTCCTTTTAGCTCCCACACCACTTGCATTAGAAGTTCTTTGACCTTTTTTTAGCTCCCCCACCCCTTGCATTAGAAGTTCTTTGACCTCTTTTTAGCTCCCCCACCCCTTGCATTAGAAGTTCTTTGACCTCTTTTTAGCTCCCACACCCCTTGCATTAGAAGTTCTTTGACCTTTTTTTAGCTCCCCCACCCCTTGCATTAGAAGTTCTTTGACCTCTTTTTAGCTCCCCCACCCCTTGCATTAGATGTTCTTTGACCTCCTTTTAGCTCCCACACCCTTTGCATTAGAAGTTCTTTGACCTCTTTTTAGCTCCCCCACCCCTTGCATTAGAAGTTCTTTGACCTCTTTTTAGCTCCCCCACCCCTTGCATTAGATGTTCTTTGACCTCCTTTTAGCTCCCACACCCTTTGCATTAGAAGTTCTTTGACCTCTTTTTAGCTCCCACACCCCTTGCATTAGAAGTTCTTTGACCTTTTTTTAGCTCCCCCACCCCTTGCATTAGAAGTTCTTTGACCTCTTTTTAGCTCCCCCACCCCTTGCATTAGATGTTCTTTGACCTCCTTTTAGCTCCCACACCCTTTGCATTAGAAGTTCTTTGACCTTTTTTTAGCTCCCCCACCCCTTGCATTAGAAGTTCTTTGACCTCTTTTTAGCTCCCACACCCCTTGCATTAGAAGTTCTTTGACCTCTTTTTAGCTCCCCCACCCCTTGCATTAGATGTTCTTTGACCTCCTTTTAGCTCCCACACCACTTGCATTAGAAGTTCTTTGACCTTTTTTTAGCTCCCCCACCCCTTGCATTAGAAGTTCTTTGACCTCTTTTTAGCTCCCCCACCCCTTGCATTAGAAGTTCTTTGACCTCTTTTTAGCTCCCACACCCCTTGCATTAGAAGTTCTTTGACCTTTTTTTAGCTCCCCCACCCCTTGCATTAGAAGTTCTTTGACCTCTTTTTAGCTCCCCCACCCCTTGCATTAGATGTTCTTTGACCTCCTTTTAGCTCCCACACCCTTTGCATTAGAAGTTCTTTGACCTCTTTTTAGCTCCCACACCCCATGCATTAGAAGTTCTTTGACCTCTTTTTAGCTCCCCCACCCCTTGCATTAGAAGTTCTTTGACCTCTTTTTAGCTCCCACACCCCTTGCATTAGAAGTTCTTTGACCTCTTTTTAGCTCACACACCCCTTGCATTAGAAGTTCTTTGACCTTTTTTTAGCTCCCCCACCCCTTGCATTAGAAGTTCTTTGACCTCTTTTTAGCTCCCCCACCCTTTGCATTAGATGTTCTTTGACCTCCTTTTAGCTCCCACACCACTTGCATTAGAAGTTCTTTGACCTCTTTTTAGCTCCCACACCCCATGCATTAGAAGTTCTTTGACCTCTTTTTAGCTCCCACACCCCTTGCATTAGATGTTCTTTGACCTCCTTTTAGCTCCCACACCACTTGCATTAGAAGTTCTTTGACCTCTTTTTAGCTCCCACACCCCATGCATTAGAAGTTCTTTGACCTCTTTTTAGCTCCCACACCCCTTGCATTAGAAGTTCGTTGATCAATTTTTAGCTCCCCCACCCCTTGCATTAGAAGTTCTTTGACCTCTTTTTAGCTCCCCCACCCCTTGCATTAGAAGTTCTTTGACCTCTTTTTAGCTCCCACACCCCTTGCATTAGAAGTTCTTTGACCTCTTTTTAGCTCCTACGCCCCTTGCATTAGAAGTTCTTTGACGTCTTTTTAGCTCCCACATCCCTTGCATTAGAAGACCTTTGACCTCATTTTAGGTCCCACACCCCTTGCATTAGAAGTTCTTTGACCTCTTTTTAGCTCCCACACCTCTAGCATTAGAGGTTCTTTGACCTCTTTTTAGCTCCCACACCTCTAGCATTAGAAATTCTTTGACCTCTTTTTAGCTCTCACACCTCTATCATTAGAAGTTCTTTGACCTCTTTTTAGCTCCCACACCCCTTGCATTAGAAGTTCTTTGACCTCTTTTTATCTCCCACACCCCTTGCATTAGAAGTTCTTTGACCTCTTTTTGGCTCCCACACCCTTTGCATTAGAAGTTCTTTGACGTCTTTTTAGCTCCCAGTCTCCTTGCATTAGAAGTTCTTTGACCTCTTTTTAGCTCCCACACCCCTTGCATTAGAAGTTCTTTGACCTCTTTTTAGCTCCCCCACCCCTTGCATTAGATGTTCTTTGGCCTCTTTTTAGCTCCCACACCCCTTGCATTAGAAGTTCTTTGACCTCTTTTTAGCTCCCACACCCCTTGCATTAGAAGTTCTTTGACCTCTTTTTAGCTCCCACACCCCTTGCATTAGAAGTTCGTTGATCAATTTTTAGCTCCCCCACCCCTTGCATTAGAAGTTCTTTGATCTCTTTTTAGCTCCCCCACCCCTTGCATTAGAAGTTCTTTGACCTCTTTTTAGCTCCCACATCCCTTGCATTAAAAGATCTTTGACCTCATTTTAGCTCCCACACCCCTTGCATTAGAAGTTCTTTGACGTCTTTTTAGCTCCCACACCCCTTGCATTAGAAGTTCTTTGACCTCTTTTTAGCTCCCACACCCCTTGCATTAGAAGTTCTTTGACCTCTTTTTAGCTCCCACACCCCTTGCATTATAAGTTCTTTGACCTCTTTTTAGCTCCCACACCCTTTGCATTAGAAGTTCTTTGACGTCTTTTTAGCTCCCACACCCCTTGCATTAGAAGTTCTTTGACCTCTTTTTAGCTCCCACACCCCTTGCATTAGAAGTTCTTTGATCTCTTTTTAGCTCCTACGCCCCTTGCATTAGAAGTTCTTTGACCTCTTTTTAGCTCCCACATCCCTTGCATTAAAAGATCTTTGACCTCATTTTAGCTCCCACACCCCTTGCATTAGAAGTTCTTTGACCTCTTTTTAGCTCTTACAGTTCTAGTATTAGAAGTTCTTTGATCTCTTTTTAGCTCCCACACCTTTAGTATTAGAAGTTCTTTGACCTTTTTTTAGGTCCTACATTTCTAGTATTAGAGGTTCTTTGACCTCTTTTTAGCTCCCACACCTCTAGCATTAGAAGTTCTTTGACCTCTTTTTAGCTCCCACACCTCTAGCATTAGAAGTTCTTTGACCTCTTTATAGCTCACACACCTCTAGCATTAGAAGTTCTTTGACCTCTTTTTAGCTCCCACACCTCTAGCATTAGAAGTTCATTGACCTCTTTTCAGCTCCCTTACCTCAAGCATTAGAAGTTCTTTGACCTCTTTTCATAGCTCCCACACCTCTAACATTAGAAGTTCTTTGACCTCTCTCTAGCTCCCACACTTCCAGCATTAGAAGTTATTTGACATACTTTTAGCATTAGAGGGTCTTCGATCTATATTTTGAGGTGCCTAACTTCCAGCATTAGTTTTCAAGATCTTCTTTCATTAGATTATCTGTTTCTTTCGAGATTTCATTGTCTCTTTTCCTTAGTTCGTCAGTGTCCTTCTAGATTTCAAAAGAGATTTCAGTGCCGCGAGTCCTCACTTCGTCAGATTCCTCAGGGAAATCGAAAGCATTTATTCTTTACCTATCTATGCAATGAGTAAAGAGATGAATACTATCGATTTCTCCGCATACACTATCATGCCAAAGTAAATGACGAGCAACATGATATATTTACCAATGTCGTCTGAATATGTCCTTACTTCAATGGCGAATTTTGGGACAATCCTGTTGAAGAACTACACGTCACTCACCGTTCAGTTGAACCATTCTGCCTCCATCCTCATTCCCTGCAATCCGTTTTTGCACCGATACAAAGCCTCGTAATTTTTCCAAGAGTCTCCTTTAATAAGACATCGTCGCAAAAGCCCAAGCAAAGGATCCTTCAAGGCGCATACATTATGATCTTCAAAGTTCAGCTGCCAACGGAAGATCCCGTGTCTTTCTATAGGGCCGGCGATGTAAAACGAACGATCAGCAACTTCGGCAGCAACCAAAACCATCTGTAGTTGATGGTGTTCCGAAGACGTAACACATAATTCTTACCGGCAGCTCCCTATTCCGCCAGAACGCGATATCTGTGAGTTAAGTGAAATCCTTCTCCCAGTCATCAACTCATTTCATCTTACTCCTATTGACGTGCAATTACTTGATTAGATTTCGCCAGCTACATACAGATCATGTGAGGTGTTGCAGGCTACGTTTGAAAAAATGAAGATCAGGTCTTCAAAAGTCATTTGAAGCTCGGGGAGGAGTCGTTCAGGACTGCTCCTGGAAATTTCAGTTCTGGAGTCATTCAGAAATCCATGTTAAGTATACGGCTATGTCCTTTGAAGACTTTTGGAAATTCAGGAAAGTTTTCTTCCGAAACCGTTCTGAGATTCCGTTCTGGAGGCATTAAGAATTCCATGCTAAGTCTATGGCTATTTTTTTCTGAAGCCATTTGGAAATCCGGGAAAGTTTTCTTCCGATACCGTTCTGAGATTCCGTTCTGGAGGCATTCAGAATTCCATGCTAAGTCTATGGCTATTTCTTCTGAAGCCATTTGGATATCCGAGAAGATTTTCTTCCAAATTCTTTTAGGACTCGCAGAAAATTCCATTCTTGTTTTATAACCACAACAACAACAACAACAATAATAATAATAATAATAATAATAATAATAATAATAATAATAATAATAATAAACTACGTGATTTGATTTATGGATTTGAGTTGAAAAGTTTTGAAAACGCTAAACGCTCAACTTTGCAGTTTGAAGGAAAACTTTAAGATACCCGGATGAAGGGCGAAGGGTAATTGAGGTTTAAAGCAAACCGAATTGAAATAGTTGATTTCAGCTAAATTATTTCAGGTTTGGTATTTAGAACAATCTATTTCTAGTACGAATTGATATATGTATATATATATATATATATATATATATATATATATATATATATATATATATATATACAGTTTATATATGTGTATATACATGCATGTATATAAGCTATTGCAGTATATGAATATTCTGTGTATATATGTATATCTATACGATGTATATATATACATATATATACACAGACATATATATACATACATATACATATATATAATATATACATACATATACATATATATAATATATATATAAATATCTATATATATATATATATATATATATATATATATATATATATACATATATATATAATATATATATATATATATATATATATATATATATATATATTTATATATATATATACATATACATACATACATGCATACATATATACTGTTTGTACATACATACATCCCTAAATACAGCAGCCTTCGTATTCTCCCAACTGTTTATGCATGCAAAAGCAAATGTAAAATGCATATCACCAAGTTATGGCTTAACCTTGATATTTCATCCAGATTCCAGGTGTGGACAAGATATCTGTCCGCAAGCCACTGTACATTTTGTTCTTCAAAACGGAATATATAACATCTTGAAATCACGATCAAGTGTGGGTAAACGGGGCATGTATTGTTTAACATGCCTCACATCCACAAAATCTGCCATCGTGCTGAGAATCAGGCAGAACCACCTTTCTCTTCGAACTGCAGTCTGCTACTGACCAGACTCAGCTTTTTCGAAGCATATGCTCTTTATATGAAGTAAAGGGTCTTCTTTATATATAACCATTTACTTTTATGTGATTACAAGGATATGCTTTTGCTCTAAAAGTAGAAGCTTTTGCTTGAAATGTTTATGAATACCATTAGAAGGATTTCCTTCATATTTTGTAAGTATAAGCATATCATTTTCTTTATGAATATCGCCCCATGTCTTGGGTTTAGCCAGTTTTAATCACATCGCAGATTGGTGATGGTGGGAGATTTTAGTCCGGTCATTCACAGCAAACCAACTTAGTCTGGGTGGCTCTGACTAGGACAGAATTTCTGATCATGGCGATACTCCATATATTCTCCCGTAAATACTGTATATTCCTTTGAACCATACAAAATTAAATCTATATAGACCTGAACATTCATAACATTGAAAGTTTACCGATGTTTTCCTTTTCACTACCAAAATGAGGATAAACTTATAAGAAATTAACTTTTCTCTTTATCTATCAAAGGCTTATTACAAAAGTGAGGTTTTCACTTGGATGAAAAGGGAAACGTGAGAATTTATTTACCAGTAAAACCTCCATTTAATTTATTATAAAACCTAAGACGTGAAATCTTAATATTCAACCATGTCACGAGAGTTACGATGGAGCAAATATCATAACACAATATAAATTTGGCTCATTCTGCATTATCGATGTGAGCAATGTATTGACAAACACATTACAATCAATTAATGGGGGGAATTTTATAACCCCATCAGCTGGGACTGATACATTTTGAATTATTTCATATTTAAGATGTTGTTTTAGAGAGGCCATGTTAAACTAGGAGACATTTTATAATATTTTGGAACTAACTTACGAGGGCTTAGAAGGAACATGTAGGGGGGGGGGGGGAGGTCGAGAGGGAGGCAGAGAATTAGATGGCGAGGTAAATGAGTCTGGTTTCATTTCCAGTTGCATCACAATCGATGCTCACCAGAACGTCAACCGGACAAGCCCAAGCCCCTACTGTGGTGTCCAACCACAGCAGTGGCCTCCCCAGTAAACAGCTTAAACTCAGGGTTCCGGGCTGGGATTGATCTACTGCCATTCGAATGCGTGCAACTGTGGTAGCCAGGAGGCTATTACAGTGAAGGATGATATGGAGAGAAGATGTTTGGTGGAAAAGGATGCCTTTAATAAAAGGCATTGGAGAGGGGGCATCAGGCAACTGACCCCTTATGCAGGGATAACGGTGGGAAAGAAATTAAGAGGATATCGCTAACAATGATACTGTCAACGCTTCTTTGTCATTGGAACATGAATTCATAGTGAACCATTTCTATTAATACCTCTTTACCTTCAGTTTCACAGAATATTGCAATAAGCCTAATAACTTCCATCTTCCAATTCATCAACTACGCCCAGATAAAACTTTTTTATTTTTTTCTCCTGGTACAATTATAGTAACTGCGTATTACCAATGATAGTAATTAAAAACTATATTCACTCGATCAAAAAATTTCCAAATTCCTGTTTTAGCGCAGCGGAATTGACGAAAAGAATCCCTTACAACTGCAAGGAGTTTTAATGATGACTAAGCTCTTTACCTCTAAGAGTCTTATTAACTTCCACTTGATGATGCTTTTCAGTACAAGGAAAATAAGTCCTGTTACAGGATTCGTCGAACCATCTTTTGTGGTGACCGGGTAGTAGCGTCCTTGGTTGGTGATTGGCAGACTGGGCTTCGAGTCCCGTTCAAACTCCTCAGTTCCTTTGATCGCTGCGACTTCACCATCCTTGTGAGCTAAGGATGGGGGGGGGGGGGGGGAGGTTTGGGGAGCCTATATGCCTATCTTCTGAGTCGTTTGGGGGAGCCTATAGGTCTATCTGCTGTCATCAGCAGCTACTGCCTGGCCTTCATTGGCCCAGCTTGGATAGAGAGGGGGCTTGGGCACTAATCATATATAATATGGTCATCTCTAGGGCATTGTCCAGCTTGATAAGGGCAATGTCACTGTCCCTTGCCTCTGCCATTCAGGAATGGTCTTTAAAACTTTCAAAGAACTGAAATATTTTCTATTATTGTTTCATTTAACATAGAATTAATTCTTCACTATAAAGACTAACCGTTTCCGATTTACATTTAATCAATTATAGCATCGATATTTAACACAACTTTGACACTATAATTATTATCGCGTCTCTCGCAGCTGATCCAGTAAAATCAATGTGATAAAAACATATGAAATAAAACTGAAGGTCAGGATTTATTCATAAAACGAATCGAATTTATTATATTAACAATAAAAAAAGAATACAGACACTGTTGGTATTTAATAAAGCATGTTCGTGTTCGTCTTCTAAATGTGTAGCGTCTTTAACCGTTGGGGACCAGATCTCATAAGTCTTAAAATAGGAGATGTGACGAAAACAAGCGAATTATTTTTAGATAACTCTTGACTAACGTCGGTTTGGAATGTTACCTGAAGGTGACAAGGAAACAACATATGTATGTATATATATCTATCTATCTATCTATCTATCTATATATATATATATATATATATATATATATATATATATATAGCCTACACACACTAACACACGTACTATATGCGTATATATATATATATATATATATATATATATATATATATATATATATATATATTGACTTGGTTCACATGCATATATACATACATACATATACACCCACCCACACACACACACACACACACACACACACACACACACATATATATATATATATATATATATATATATATATATATATATATATATATATATATATATAATGCTAAGTTTGTGTGGGAACAAAAGAATTTACAATCACATTTCTATGTATCCAGCACTCGCTACAATCAAAATACAAAGACTTTAGTCCTTCTGAAACTAGCTCGTTTGCCTAAGATTTGTAATTGTAATCAGTTTCTACGATTCTTTTTGAGCAAAAGTTTCAGACACAATTGAGCAACAAAACTCCAATTTATAAATAACATTAAAATAAAAGTTCCAGGAAAACCTTTACTTCCGTGAAGCATAAAACCCACATTCACAGCAGGGGGCAGGGACATTTCAGCGCCGCCAGCTCAGCGCCGCCGATTCACCGCCGCCAGCTCAGCACCAGCCATTTCAGCGCCATGCCTTTTTAGCGCTATGCCTTTTCAGCGCCGTGGAAGTGAGGAATTTGTGTGTGTGTGCGTTTATAAACAAAAGAAAAGGTTTTGAACAAATATTTATTGATAAAAAGTATTTATACTATTGTGTTTATAAACAATAGAAATGGTTTTGAACAAATATTTATTGATAAAAAGTATTTATACTACTGTGTTTATAAACAATAGAAAAGGTTTTGAACAAATATTTATTGATAAAACGTATTTATCCTACTGAATAGTTAAAATAGTCCCCAAAAAAGTTCAAAATACAAATATTAGTAAACCTAGTTTAATAAGATATGCGCAATAACTTGTAAATATTCAAACTCATTTCTGTTTCCATAATCCGATAAGATTTTTAATATTCTTTCGTCTGCCTTTCGGTATTTCAATAGCTTTTGTTGAGGCTCATGACCTGCTTTAACTTTCTCTAAATATTCAGCACGTCCTTTTTGGACCCGTTTCAGCGCATCTAAAAAATTCCAAATTGTTGGGTGTAACATTCCTAATTCTGTATGCAGCCGTCTGTTAGCTGCTTCTGCGTGGTTATTGGTCCTATCTTCTCCTTGAAGCGTTCGTTCAAACATGTTCCAAATAACTGTCGGAAATAACGGTGCTCTTCTTTCAATTCCTCTCCGGTTTGGACGACTTATGTAGTTATCTTCAAACCAATTCAAAAGAGGAACTATCTCCTCACGTAGGTGCGATGCTAGAGCTTCCACATGACGGTCAAGGTCGTTAACTGGGACAAATGAAAGAGCTAGTATCATTTTTACCTGTAAAGCAAAGTCTGCATTGGTATTATATGAAATCATGTGACCCATACTTTTGTTCTGTTTAATTAAATTTTCACTCTATAAGTGAAACAAACATCCTCTGATTTGCACATTAGGAAAACCATCTTTCATGGTTGTCAAAATCGCATGCTCAAAATCACAATTTATGATGTTGGGCCGTGCATTTGGTACTTTCTCTTTAATTATTTCTAGCATTTTCACATATGTTGAGAGCTGCTTATTCCGCAAGAGTACATACAGTATGGGGTGGACTCCATCGAATTTCTTGACTAAAATAACGTACACTTGATAAAATAATTGAGGTGCAATAGCAAATGTGCCATCAACATAGCAGATGGTTGACGTTGCTAGATGTTCCAACCAGGTCTCCCTACCAAAAATGATAATTCTCTCTTGGTTAATCCCTTGATCTGCTATGTAAAAATTTTCCTCAGTTTCGGGCGTGGAGTTATACACTTTGTATTCTTCAGGAAATTCTAAGTCTTCAATGCATCTTGGATTTTCAGGAACCCGGTTAGCTGCATTCCTTTTGCGTCGAATAAGCTTACGCATCGCTTGTCGGTTAGGCAGCTGGGCAATAGCAGCTTGAGACATATTTTCCAAAGATTTGTTGATTATAGTACTCGGTCCTTCGTAAGTGTCCTCGGCTCTCTGACGTGCATACGTTTTCGCCTTTTCAACTTCTACCGCCACTGCAGATGGCGGATGTGTGTGATCATTCATTTTCTTTAGAAATTCTAACGTATGAATTTTGGCACGACATCTACCGTCTTCATGGCATCTCCAGAACTTTACATTTGTTTGTGTCTTGCTTTCTTTATCAAATCTATATATATATCCATCATGACAGAATTTCGCTCGTCCTTTCTGACTCTGAACTGTATCCTCCATGGTTTCCTTAAGACTGTATTTAGCAGATTATTTATTTTTTCTTTTTAACTAATTCACGGTTTACAAATGTTTACAAATATTTCCCTTAAAGATTTCAATTAAACAACGGAATCACCGAAATCAATGAGTAGCTGTTTGGCGCTGAAATTATAAAAACTACTGTGTGAAGAGAGAGAGAGAGAGAGAGAGAGAGAGAGAGAGAGAGAGAGAGAGAGAGAGAGAGATTTTAATTAAACAACGGAATCACCGAGATAAATAAATAGCGGTTTGGTACTGAAATTATACAAACTACTGTGTGAAGAGATAGAGAGTTAAAATTTCTTCTGGCGCTGAGATGGTTGTCGCTAATTTTTTTTTGGCGCTGAAATGACCAGGCGCTGAACTGGCGGCGCTGGAATGACCAGGCGCTGAACTGGCGGCGCTGAATCGGCGGCGCTGAGCTGGCGGCGCTGAATAGTGCCACAGCAGGACTTACGAGAAGCAGGGGAGTCAGTCCTAATACGCACTGCCATTCATTCCCCTTGCCCCTCGTGACAACCATTAATTCAAAATTCTTTCTCATAGAAATCTTCGCTTCCCCCAAGATACGATGAGGACCAATCCATATAATAATAAGTCCTTAAAAGGAAAATAATAAAAATATGGATATCAGAAACAACCCATATATACCCAAATTAAATACTACAAAGCCGCAGAGATGTCAAAGAAATCAGTTTCCTATGGAAATTTAGGGTCAAGAAATACAAAGAGGGTACAGGAAACGATTTTGATTTGTATTAGCTTGAGAGAGAGAGAGAGAGAGAGAGAGAGAGAGAGAGAGAGAGAGAGAGAGTATGCCAAGTTGATTACAATAATTTCTTTGGGTTCAATAATTTCATTATTATTATCATTATGATATGTTAACTATAGAATAGTTTCCAAAGCAATATTCATATTTAATAATTGTAAAATAGAGAACACGAGTCCTTTCATAAGAAAGTGTTCCAGCAGTTTAAAGAGTTTCTATAGTGTTCAATAAAATAAAGATAAAAAAAACATACGTGTTACGTTACAAGAAAAAGTTCTAAAATTTCATACGATTTAATAATTTTAATTCTTAAGTAGCGAAGAGCCAAACACTGCTCTTAGATCCGTGATATAAATAAATAAGTGTAGTGTGAGGTTAAGAACTAACATCACAGTTTTCAGTTTTCTTCCGTAAATATACAAATGAATTTGGTAAAAGACACTACAGGCCTATATGTGAAGTAGTACATACGCACAAATAGTCCTAAACTTAAGAAAAGTATTTGGTAAAAGACACTATAGGCCTCTACGTTAAAAGTACATACAAACAAATAGTCTCAAAATAACCAAATGTATTTGGTAAACGACACTATAGGCCTATAAGTTAAGTAGTACATACGAACAAATAGTCTTAAAATTAGGAAAAGTATTTGGTAAAAGACAATGTAGGCCTATACGTTACGAAATACATACAAGCAAATAGTCTCAAAATAACCAAATGTATTTGATAAAAGAAACTATAGGTCTATACGTAAAGTCGTACATACACACAAATAGTCTTAAAATTAAGAAATTCATTTGGTAATAGACACTATAGGCCTATTCGTTAAGTAGTACATACACACAAATAGTCTTAAAATTAAGAAATGTATTGGGTGTAAGACATTAAAGACCTATACCTTAAGAAGTACACACAAACAAATAGTCTCACAATTAAGACAGTAAATTCAAAGCAAAAAGCAAGACCAACAGAAAACAAACTGAAAGGCAGTTTTACCATAGTCGCAACTTATGAGTCCCTAAAGGAGGCATTCTGGTATATCTAATCCGCGAGAGGAAGACAAAAATGTGATAAAGAAAAGATATCCCACTTGTTTATTTTCTATTCTCCCCTATCCCATCGTCACTAAACCAATCACCAACACCTCCCCCTCCCCCCACCTCTAGGAGGAAGATTTGAGAAATAGAAAAGGGAGGATAAGACCAAAAATGCAAGAAGAATGGAAAGAAAGAAACAAGAAAACTTAAGAGGACATTAGAAAAGAAAGGAGGTTTAGGATGATTGATAACTAGGGGTCTTCAAATGGAAAGGAAGTGCTCTTTGGGGAATAAAGGGGAAAGGGAGTTGAGGGAAGAGCAGGTGCCAAGGAAAGACTTCCATTCCATTTTCTCCTTCTCTTTCCAGTCACCAACGTCTCTTAGGCATTTCCAAACCATGGTATTTAAAGATGATTCATTTGCAAGGAGGTCTTGCCGTTAGAGATCAAAGCACCTGCAAGGGGCAGAGCATCTGCCTCCAATTAATTTGCATAAATCTCAATGCATTAATCTCTATGGTTACAATTGAATACAATATTCCTCAAAAGATAGAAGGAAAATATTGTTTATGCACTACAATTTCCATAACATAGTATATCCAACATAGTTGTTTGTCTTACAATTTTCGTTATTTTCAAAACAACTATATCAAACAGTGTGATTTTTGTCTTACAATTTTCGTTTTCATAACAAAATATATCTAACAAAGCTGTTTCTATCATAAAACGACTTAATGTTTCTTTTACGTGTTTTATTTATAAATTTTACAGCAATACTTTAATTGGTGTCTATCCATTCGGGATGCAAAATAGTTCACAACCATTGTGAAATGTGTTATATATATATATATATATATATATATATATATATATATATATATATATATATATATATATATATATATATATCCTATCTGTGAATGACGAAAAGAAACGAAATTATTTTAGAAAAGGCGTATTACATGACTCATTAATTCCGTTAAGCAAAGAAAATATTTATTACTTCTCTCTCTCTCTCTCTCTCTCTCTCTCTCTCTCTCTCTCTCTCTCTCTCTCTCTCTCTCTCTCTCTCCAAATAGCAGTAGGCTATATTCTGCAACTACCCAAATTTTACTTGAGAAATTTGTAGTTTCCATCAGATGCAATAGATGAGACACAAATAATTGGTCAAAGGTATTTTTGTCCATATCTATGTATCATTACACTACTTTTCCTTGTTGCTGCCAGTTTCATTTTGATGATGAATATGATGAGAGAGTGAGGTTGGAGGGTCATAGATTGTCCACCCTTAAACACTACAATTACTCTAACTTTCTTCAACAATTGTTTTAGAAAAACAAAAGAAAACTTGAAAGTCAAATCGGTAAGGGTATGCAGACAACATAAGGTTCAAGACAATGTCAATTTCCACTCTTATTAGTCTCTTCTCACAATCAGAGAAGGATAACACCTTTCATCATCGTTCGTCCTTTTGTCAGTACGTAAATGTGTCTGTCAGTTAAATCTCGACATCACAACTCCTACGTGAATGAAGGGATTTTGCAGTAACATATCGCTATATCTGTCTATAACGATTTGTTGGTAATAATTTACTTTGATTTTTTATTCAGGAATTTTCATGTATCCGGAATAGATATCACTGGATCATTGTGCAGGCAATGATAATAATAAATCAAGTTTACATGCGAGTATGAAAAAGATAACTAAAAATGTTAACAAAATAAGTGAATCTATTTTACGAGATTTATACTCGCAATTTTGTAAAGAGAAAAGTTTCTCAACGGCAAAACAAATTCAAACCAATCCTTTTGAGAAACTCTCTCTCTCTCTCTCTCTCTCTCTCTCTCTCTCTCTCTCTCTCTCTCTCTCTCTCTCTCTGTTTCTATTCGTTATGTATCTTCTTTTCAGATGATCTATCTACAAACAGTTCATCAATACATCCACTTTGGAAACGTTTGATAATAATAAAAGGTTGAAATATCGAAATCAATATATCAGGCCTTATCTTTAATTTCCCTTCTGTTAAAACTGGTTTGACACGGAAATTATGAAACGACGAACGCTGCTGACAAGTCCAACAAATGTGACTCATGTCTAGAACAGCAAATGCAATTCCTGATAGCTTTATTTGTCCGTGCAATACACAGCTTGTAAGAAGCCGGAGGTGTGTTGAAAGTTATCAAATACATTTCGGGTAATACGATCGAAAATGCATGGCTTGGCACGTTAAGTTCCTAAATACACTTTTGTCGTTTGATGATAAATTCAAAGTTTTAAGGATAGACCAACATAACGCGTGTAAAACATTACGAATGTATAGCGCCATCCTGTTATAATAAAGTAGAGAATAATTCTTCCACCTGAAAAACCCAGGGTTGTGGTGGCCTATAGTGAACGTCCCTGCCTGGCGATCTGCCGTACTGAGGTTCGAGTCCTGCTCAAGCTCGCTAGATTTCCGTAGTGTCTGCAACCTCACCATCCTTGTGAGCTAAGGATGGGGTGTTTGGAGAGAGCCTATTAGTCTACCTGCTGAGTCTTCAGCAGCCATTGCCTGGGCCTCCCTAGTCCTAGCTTGGGCCCTGATCATATGCATCTATGGTCAGTCTCTAGGGTATTTGTCATTGTACCTTGCCCCTGCCAATCATGAGTGGCCTTTAAACCTTTAAATCATAAGGATTCTTGGAATTTGGGCTGTACGGCCCGGCGATGGGGTCGAGAAGGTTCTTGAAACACTTCGATTACCCTACTCTATTAAAAGGGTTTACGTCACGACAGTTACTGTATAGTAATGCCATCAGGATTATTACATCCAAAAGATCATTAAGATCAGATTATAATTTCATAACTCGCTAGAACTAACTCTTTTGATTTTTTTGCAATTGTCATTTATCTTGGTATACGTGGCTATGCAGAATTTTGTTAATATAACGACAAATATATTCACTCATCTTTAGATAAGATACATGCCGGTGTACTAGCTTAAGCCTACCTGACACTTGCGCGAATTTTTGCCACGCACTGCTGTTTTTCCCGCACTGTTCACGACCAGTTCACTTCAGTTCGCGCATCGTTCACGACAAGTTCACGCGACGTTCACGCCATAGCACGAATTGGCACGCCTAGTTCACGAGAAGTTCACAACACGTTCACGCGAGTTCGAGCATCATTCCGCATCGTTCACGCATCGTTCACGCCAGTTCACGCCAGTTCACGAATTGGCAGCTCCATATAAAAACGGGGCTTCTCCAACCCGAGGACATTCTTGGAGTGGCTTCGGAAGAGACAACAATGCTTTCTGTCAGAGACACCATTGCATTGAGGAAAAGAAACGTATCTTTTTCGTTTGTATTTTTTGTTGCCCTTTATTTTTGTTTCAATAAGAAAGCATTTGATTTACATATAATTAGCAGACATAAAATATGTACAAGTATTAAGAAAGCATTTTATTTTAACATTAAAAGCAGCAAACATGAAAAGATTTTAGGCTGTTGATTTTAAGGTAATAGAGAAAAAAGTGTGTTGAAATAAGAAATCATTTTATTTTTACATTAAAATAGCAAACAGAAAAAATTTGTTTTGCTCTTCATTTTAAGGTAATAAAGAAGAATAAGTATGTTGATGAAATAAAACATCATTTTATTTTTACATTCAAACAGCAAACTTAAAAATTTCTTGGGTTTATTTTTCAGTTCATTTTTATTTAAAAAAAAAGTTTTGGCTCTTGATTGGTAATAGAGGAAAATAAGTGTGTGCATAAAATAAGACATCATTTTATTTTTACATTCAAACAGCAAATATAAACAATTATTAGGTTTATATTTTTCTTTCCTTTTCATTAATTTTTTCGTTTCCTTTTTGTCTCTTCATTATAAAGTTATAGAAATAGTTTGAAATAAGATATCATTTTTTTACACATTAAAACAGCAAATATAAAAATTTATTAGGTTTATTTTTCTTTCCTTTTCATTAATTTTTTCGTTTCCTTTTTGTTTCTCTTCATTATAAAGTTATAGAAATAGTTTGAAATAAGATATCATTTTTTATTCAAATTAAAACACCAAATTTAAAAATTTATTTGGTTTATTTTTCTTTCCTATTCATTAATTTTTTCGCTTCCTTTTTGTTTCTCTTCATTATAAAGTTATAAAAATAGTTTGAAATAAGATATCATTTTTTTTCACATTAAAACAGCAAATATAAAAATTTATTAGGTTTATTTTCGTTTCCTTTTCATTATTTTTTCGTTTCCTTTTTGTTTCTCTTCATTATAAAGTTATAGAAATAGTTTAAAATAAGATATCATTTTTTTTTCACATTAAAACAGCAAATATAGAAATGTATGAGGTTTATTTTTCTTTCCTTTTCATTAATTTTTTCGTTTCCTTTTTGTTTCTCTTCAATATAAAGTTCACGCCACTTCCCGCATCGTTCACTCCAGTTCCCGCCAGTTCCCGCACTGTTCACTCCAGTTCACTCCAGTTCGCGCATCGTTCACGACTATTTAACGACTATTTTGTGCGTGCCAATGCGTGCCACAAACTTTAAACATTTCAAAGTTCTGGGCACGCATGGCACGCACTGGCACGCGAGTTCCAGCACTATTCACGACATTTTCACGACTCCTTCACGCGAGTTCGCGCATCAATGCGTGCCAGTGCGTGCCACGAATGCGTGCAAGTGTCAGGTACCCTTTACCCTTTGCCTTTCCTAAAGCCTACCTGACACTTGCGCGCATTTTTGCCACGCACTGGCACGCATTGATGCGTGCCAGTGCGTAAAGTGGCACGCACTGGTGTTTTTCCCGCACTGTTCACGACCAGTTCACTTCAGTTCGCGCATCGTTCACGACAAGTTCACGCGACGTTCACGCGACGTTCACGCCATGGCACGAATTGGCACGCCTAGTTCACGAGAAGTTCACGACACGTTCACGCAAGTTCGCGCATCATTCCGCATCGTTCATGCATCGTTCACGCCAGTTCACACCAGTTCACGAATTGGCCACTCCATATAAAAACGGGGCTTCTCCAACCCGAGGACATTCTTGGAGTGGCTTAGGAAGAGACAACAATGCTTTCTGTCAGAGACACCATTGCATTGAGGAGAAGAAACGTATCTTTTTCGTTTGTATTTTTAGTTGCCCTTTATTTTTGTTTCAATAAGAAAGCATTTGATTTACATATAAATAGCAGACATAAAATATGTACAAGTATTAAGAAAGCATTTTATTTTAACACTAAAAGCAGCAAACATGAAAAGTTTTTAGCATGTTGATTTTAAGGTAATAGAGAAAAAAGTGTGTTGAAATAAGAAATCATTTTATTTTTACATTAAAATAGCAAACAGAAAAAATTTGTTTTGCTCTTCATTTTAAGGTAATAAAGAAGAATAAGTATGTTGATGAAATAAAACATCATTTTATTTTTACATTCAAACAGCAAACTTAAAAATTTCTTGGGTTTATTTTTCAGTTCATTTTTATTTAAAACAAAAGTTTTGGCTCTTGATTGGTAATAGAGGAAAATAAGTGTGTGCATGAAATAAGACATCATTTTATTTTTACATTCAAACAGCAAACATAAACAATTATTAGGTTTATATTTTTCTTTCCTTTTCATTAATTTTTTCGTTTCCTTTTTGTTTCTCTTCATTATAAAGTTATAGAAATAGTTTGAAATAAGATATCATTTTTTTTCACATTAAAACAGCAAATATAAAAATTTATTAGGTTTATTTTTCTTTCCTTTTCATTAATTTTTTCGTTTCCTTTTTGTTTCTCTTCATTATAAAGTTATAGAAATAGTTTGAAATAAGATATCATTTTTTTTTCACATTAAAACAGCAAATATAAAAATTTATTAGGTTTATTTTTCTTTCCTTTTCATTAATTTTTTCGTTTCCTTTTTGTTTCTCTTCATTATAAAGTTCACGCCACTTCCCGCATCGTTCACTCCAGTTCACGCCAGTTCCCGCACTGTTCACTCCAGTTCACTCCAGTTGGCACATTGTTCACGACTATTTCACGACTATTTTGTGCGTGCCACAAACTTTAAACATTTCAAAGTTCTAGGCACGCATGGCACGCATTGGTACGCTCTGGCACGCGAGTTCCAGCACTGTTCACGACATTTTCACGACTCCTTCACGCGAGTTCGCGAATCAATGCGTGCCAGTGCGTGCCACGAATGCGTGCAAGTGTCAGTTACCCTTAACATAACCTAACTTGGGGTCGAGTTCCAACTTCAAAGGAAAAGGAGGGGGGGGGGGGTGAATTCAACAACCCCACCTAACCGAACCTACAATGCTTTAAGTCAGGTTGTGAGGGCACTCCAAAGACGCCAAAATATTGATATTAATATCATTAAAAATAATATTACCCAAATTCAGCGCAGTCCACCTCTCGCTTACAAAACCCTGGAAAGCAAGAGATTGCTGTTACTACATTACGTTGGCCCTATGTCAGCAAAGATTCTTGCTCTTCAAAATAGCTCGCAAAATCACTATGAAAATGTGTATTATTAACTAATGTTTACCAACGAAAAAGGTGTCAACGGCAAACGTAACTTTGAAGAAAGTTTACCGAAAAGCGAACCTTTTCTTGTCAACTGTCACTCACGTCGATATTAATTGTCTTTTCTTTTCGACAGTTTTTATTTGAACGGTTCCCAGCTTCTGAGCTTCATTTCTTGAAAATCAATTTAGACGTTGTATTTAAGAAAGAATAACAAGCCTTTGATATATCTCTAAATTTATGTTAAAATTCATTGAAATTTCAAGTTTTCTTTTATGCCATGTAAGGTCTCCCACAGAAACAGCATTTAATATCTTACTATGATTTGACCTTGGTCGTTGCTCTTGATCTTAAATAAGATGCATAAAAAAAACGTCAAAAGGAATCAACATTAGATTTAACCTCTAATAATTCTTGTTGATTATTTCTTATGACTTTTAATAATACAAGTCACGTTCGTGTTCTCCGTAAACTCGACCTTTCTCCTTGATTTCTTTCTTCGCTTAACCTACTGGACCACACAACTAGAATCTTTTCATCTTCTTCCTATCTCCTCTGACGGCCGACACGGCACCTTAAATATAATACAAACATATTTTCAAGATGTATTCAGACTATTACATCCACGCCAGTACGAAAAAACGTTTTTCTACGCAGTTTTACTTCTTTGTTTTTAATGGTTTTCATTGAATATTTTCTTTATTTTTTATTTACAATAAATGATATCAGCGTCAATAACCTTCAATGTCAGGATGCCAGAAAGCCTCACATAAATCAATCAATCAATCTATAGTAACTGTTAGCAAAGCAGCATTTCACCTGTATGCAATATCGCTTCTTCTGCCTTCCTGCAGATTTAATCATTGTGCTTAACGATGCCAAGAAGGAAGAGGAGTTATAGTTTTACTAAGGCCATCTATTCCATAAAAGTGTACCTAAGCCATAAAAAATGAAGTGTAAATAATAGATATGCAAACACAAAAAAATATTCAACCTTTCTCACGTCTCCCGCCTTCCTAACTGCAACCCGCTGGTGGGGCAATTTGTGGGAGGGCGTAGTTTCCTCGTGTACCTCTCTGGGTAATCCCTCTCAACAGGGTATGACTAATCCCTCTTCCCCTGCAAGTGACCAAAAAATAAATAGGTATATGTATATATATACATAAATATATATATATATATATATATATATATATATATATATATATATATATATATATATATACATATATATATACTGTATATATATATATATATATATATATATATATATATATATATATATATATATATATATATATATATATATATCAGACACTTGCCCTTTATCGTATATGGGATATTCGAAATATATATATATATATATATATATATGTGTGTGTGTGTGTGTGTGTAAAAGAACGCAGTCGGAAAATAACAAATTGAGGAAATAAGTACGCCCCTCAAAAAAGCGAAAATGGAATGGTAAATAAAAAAAAGCCTTCAATCTCCGGCATTTTCCTCTTCCCGTTTATTCATCCTCCTCTTTCCCTTTCCCCTCCCACATCCCCTTCTTCCCCTTTGCAATAGAAAGGGTATGTAATGACAGGAAGAAACAGTGGAGAAAGCAAGAGGAATAGAGTAATAAAACTTGGTCAGGAATTGGAGGACATTGGATAAGAAAAGAGCTTCTGGGTGATCGATGGTTTGGAGTGTTAGGAGGGACAGGAAGTGCCCTTTGAGGAAAGCAGGCTGGGAGGGAGGGAGGAAAGGAGGGGAAGGGAGAGAAAGAGGGAGGATATAGAAGGAAGAATAGGTGCCTTGGAAAGACTTTCCTCTCGTTCTTCATTTCTTCCTATTCATAAATTCTTTGATAGACAAGAGATAATATTTATCGAAATAAAAGAATTTTAATTTTGATTTGGGGAAATATTTTTATTCATGATAAACTTCTAAACAGCTTTTCTATTAGTGGAAGCAACACATCACCTAATATTAACTAATTATAAAAATAGTTCCTAATGATATACAACTGGCTTCTTACTGACTTCAAAAATTACTTTTATTCTTTTTTTTTTTTTAATACCTATAATTCTGTAATTCATTTCATTTTTATAATTCTGTGACTCATTTTCGCAACAAATGTTATTTAGAGTTGATTCGGAATTCAGGATACACTTATGATATCACATCGTTAAATGATAATAATAATAATAATAATAATAATAATAATAATAATAACCCACGAAGCTTTTTTTAATAATTTCCTAACTACCTACATCTTCCATGTAACTCACCGTCACCACATTGCAAAGCCAATGATTCATAAAATGATAATTGCAAAAATTTTTGTGAAAACATTTGTAATACGCCATTTCAAGATTTAACAATACTTAATTTGATGCTTTTATCCTAACGAATCCAGACACGACTCTCTCTCTCTCTCTCTCTCTCTCTCTCTCTCTCTCTCTCTCTCTCTCTCTCTCTCTCTCTCTCTTCTCTCTCTCTCTCAGAAAGACAAAATCAGATAAGTATTTGTAACACCACATCTTAATTCACTCTAAGGAAATAGGAGTTTCCATTTTGTAAAAATGGATCGACAAACTTTGAATCCATTAGCACCATTTGAAGTCTATCAAGCAAATTGCTTGGGGGTAAAGTTCCCTATAGAAGGGTGTTGCTTGAAGATGTTGACTCGATATTCTGAGAAGGTTTCAGGAGAGAAGATTGAATTAGGAAAGAAAGAAGGAAGATTGAATATATATATATATATATATATATATATATATATATATATATATATATATATATATATATATATATATATATATATGTATGTATGTATGTATGTGTGTGTTGCGCGCACTTATGAAAGGATACATCGAAGATTGATAATTTCCTATGACCTTTACTAACACTATATAAAGTAATATTTTCAAACCTTGTTAAATCTCTTACACGCCCTCTACTTAAAAACCAAATTCCTAATACAATTCTAAGGTTATAATTGTCCTCTTAATTCTTTTATAAGGTAATATTCTCTTCCTTTATTTCTTACTTTCACTTTCATTAATCGGTATTTCACAATCACTGCCGAATGATGCAGTTCGTCATGTGACCCGGCCCTTTAAAGTTTGAGATATCCTTAGAACACCAATAAAAGGAATTGCAGGCCTTTGCTGGACGATTTTACGACAGCTCCTACACTCTCGCTTTTATATCCCCTTCAAACACCAACGATTGTTCACATAACAAAAGGTCATCATCAAAGCCTTACTCTTCATCCTTACTCTATCATGTCTTTACATAAATAGTTATTCACTCACTTAAAAGTTTAAAGGTCGCTCATGAATGGCAGAGGCAAGGGACAGTGTCATTGTCCTATCAAGCAGGACAATGCCCTAGAGAATGACCATAGTACATATGATAAGCGCCCAAGGCCCCTCTCCACCCAAGCGAAGACCAAGAAGGGTCAGGCGGTGGCTACTGATGATTCAGCAGATAGACCTATAGGCTTCCCCAAACCCCCTTCTTAACCTCACAAGGACGATGAGGTTGCAGCGACCAAAAGAACTAACAAGTTTGAGAAATTACCAGGCAAGGTCGCTACCACCAGGCCATCTATTTTGAGAAGCCCTTCTTTCCCTGTCTTTCAATTGTCCTGCACATTTTACATTTCATTTTGCTAATTAAAACAAGAGCGATGTTGGCTGTGTCAATCTGCAAGTGAGAGCAATTCATAGAATTGCATTTTTTTTAATCTTTTTAATTATATAGGGGACACAAAATCCATACGAATGCTTTATCAGAATGTATCGCTTGTTACAGTACATCTATTCAGAAACATAAAATGAATTTTACATACAAACAAACCTAATTTCTTTTAAGTATTGACCATTTAAAATAAAAATGTGGCTGTTAACTTCAACGAACAAGCACACATGTCACAACCTCGCATCCCCCATATACATGCATATATACTTGTATATATACATGTATATATATATATATATATATATATATATATATATATATATATATATGTATATATATATATATATATATATATATATATATATATATACGCACACACACACATATATATATATATATATATATATATAAATATATATATATATATATATATATACAAATTCATATATACATTTTTATGAATAGTTTTTAACCAATAGCTTCGATGCAAACTGAAAATGTCTGATATTGAAAAAAATTCTGAAATGTTCGTAGGCTTCTCTCATAAAATCAAAACAGACCTGATTGATATTTAAGCCAAACTTGACAAATAAATACCAAACATAATTTTTGCTCTTTATTTGGAAAAATCAAACGAATAAAAGAATAAGAAGAATAACATAAATATGAAATAGACGAGTTAAAAAAAGTAGTGATTAGTAAATAAATAAACAGAAAATACATTTTTCATTTCATATGCATCGAATATTCACTCTGAAAACGTATTCTTAATTTACTTTGTTACATGATCTTTTGATATAAAATTCTCCGAGTGAGGTTTGATCTTATCACTAAATGAAACACGTTTCAAGTGCTGATCCACTATTTATTTACACCACTCTTTGTATTTACGAAGTTTGGATTGCTATTCCATTTGCCCTCGAGAGGAATTGCGGAATAATAATTGCCAAAGGAAACAGACTGAAAAAGTCGCTTTCACTTGACTACCTGTTATCAAGATGAAAAACTTCTTCCCCACCGTTATCTCTACATTAATGTTGTTGATGTTTTCAAAATATTTCATTTTAATTGTTCATTACTTCTTATTTCGTTTATTTATTTCCTTATTTCCTTTCCTCATGGGGCTATTTTTCCCTGTTGAAGCTCGTGGGCTTATAGCATCTTGCTTTTCCAACCAGGGTTGTAGCTTGGTTAGTCATAATAATAATAATAATAATAATAATAATAATAATAATAATAATAATTATTATTATTTCAATAAAGGGGTCGGTTGCCTGATGCGCCCTCTCCAATGCCTTCGATTAAAGGCATCCTCTTCCACCAAACCACTTTTCTCCATATCTTCCTTTAACTTACCTCGCCATCTAGTTCTCTTCATCCCCCTCGACCTCCCTCCTCCTAACCAATCCCTCAACATATTGCAAATACCATTCGTTTTACTTTTATTCCTGAGAAGCAATCCCCGCAGCTTCACACCTTTTGTAAATACACGGTATCTATATAATTTAATGCCATAACCTTTCGATCCATAGCTATCAACCTATAATTCAATTATCATACAAAATCCCCAAATATTCTAAAACATGTTTACATTATCATACAGTAAAATATTTTACAGGAAACAAGAGCTTAGATATCTATTATTATTATTATTATTATTATCATTATTATTAATATTATTATTAGCTAGGCTACAACCCTAGTTGGAAAAGCAGCATGTTATAAGCTCAAGGGCTCCAACAAGGAAAATAGCCTGGTGATGATAGGAAATACAATCACATTCTGTCTCTTTCTTCTTCAATTGCACAAAAAAATTGTATTATTAAGAGTTTTTTAAGATTTTCAGTGACCAATCTATTCTGAGGAAATGTTTCGACTTTTTCAATCTACCTTGTTTCGACTGTTACTTTGCTGTCTGGTCTTCATCTGCTGAATCTCATCTTAATTTGTTGGACATGAACTTTCGGTCTATTGAATTTCTTATTCTTGATCTAAATATTAATTTCTGGCACCATCGTTCAGTTACTTCGTTATGCATATTGCATAAGATTTTCCATAATTCTGATCCTCCTTTACAAATTCAGATATCGGACAGCACCATCCTCTTCGTAATACTACGTATGCAGTTAATTCTAATAGTCTTTCCTGCTCCATCATGAGGCTCAATACTAAACAGAATTCTATAAGTTTTATTTCAGCTGTGATCAAGTCATGGAATGATCTTCCTATACAAGTAGTTGAATCGGTAGAACTTCAAAAGTCCAAACTTGCAGCGAATGTTTTTATGTTGAAGAGGCTGACTTAAGTCTCTTTTTATTGTCTATTTTTGAAATATATATTCAAATGTTTTTACTGTTAAAAAAAAAAATTTTATTTGTTCATTACTTCTCTTGTAGTTTATTTATTTTCTTTCTTCACTGGGCTATTTTTCCCTAATGGAGCCCTTGGGCTTATAGCATCCTGCTTCTTCATCTAGGATTGTAACTTAGATAACAACAACAACAAAAACAATAATAATAATAATAATGATAATAATAATAATAATAATAATAATAATATCAATAATAATAATAATGATAATAATAAACCGATTGAATAGTGTACCTCCAAGAAAAAGAACTCTACCCCATGACAGTGGAAGACCATGGTACAGAGGCTATGGCAGTGAAATGGCACTGCCCAAGACTAGACCACAACGGTTTGATTTTGGAGTGCCCTTCACCTAAAACACCTGCTTAACATAGCTAAAGGGTCTCTTCTACCATTAATAAGTGGAAAGTAGCCACTGAACAATTACAGTGCAGTTGCTAACACCTGGAGTGAAGAAGAATTTCTCGGTTACATTAGTGTTATCAGGTGTATGAAGAAAGAGAAGAATGTTTAAAGAATAGGCCACACTATTCGGTGCATGTATAGGTAAGGTAAAAATGAGCCGAAACCAGAAAAGGATCCAGTGTAGTACTATCTGGCCAGTCAAGCAAGTCAAAGAACCCAATAACACAATAGCGTTAGTGTCTCAACGGGTGGCAGGTGCCTTGGCCAACCTACTACCTAAACAAGATAACTTTGACCACGAAATGACATAATGAAATCTCAAACTAATCCATAGGATTAACATACGTAGGTTTAGCACGCAGATGTTCTTCTACTATCTTTGACGTATTGTTACTAAAACAGCTTGAATACATTTTTTTGTATCAAGCACTAAAATAGTTAGAACCGTTCCTCCACCAGCAGAGTCAAGAATAGTACTATTTTATGTCCTTTATCATGATTATTCTATTCACTATGTGCACGCAGCCATGAAGTAAGCTCTCAACATAACCATTATTAATCTAAGCAATCTCCCTTAGAAGAGATTAACTATATGTAAACAAAGAAGAAACCAGAACAAAGAGAATTACAACTACACATTCTCTCTCTCTCTCTCTCTCTCTCTCTCTCTCTCTCTCTCTCTCTCTCTCTCTTGTATATATATATATATATATATATATATATATATATATATATATATATATATATATATATATATATATATATATATATATATATATATATATATATATATATATGTGTGTGTGTGTGTGTGTGTGTGTGTATATTCAGCTGCATAGATAAACAAAGAGATACACAATATATAAATTTACAGTTTGACTTAGAAATACTGCCTAAATATCTTTTGTTTACTTACTTTTGTGTGTGACTTTTGTTCTCTCTAATGATTAAAAAAAAAAAAACCTGACCCATGTACGCTGACAGTTTTGCTCATCTGTGCGTAAATGCATTTGTTTATTTCTCTGACAATCGACCAAAACTTTCCTTTTAATTTATCGTTTTCATTTTTTCCCGCCGAGATCACAGATAGCTGTTATACATCGGAGGCTCATCTTCCATCTAACGGGAATTTCTGTTGCATACGTCCTACTGATTTATGAAGTGACGTATATTTCCTAAATGACCCGTAAATCTTGGGCTATTTGTCGACTCCAACTACCACTAACAATCTATCTTGGTTCGTGACTACAGAATGCGAAAGAAAAGTTATTTATCTGACTTTGCCTCGTCCAGCTATAAAGCGCCAGTTCCTCGTAATTGAAAGACCAAGTTTAGCTAGAATTAGGCCTATTAGGCTTACTGTTCACGGACATTGAGGAGCTTCAAGGACTCAAATGCTCGTAGCCACTGGAGCTCTGACAGAACGAAAAGTCTTGGAAATTTTATGGTAAATTTCCCACATCGATATGACTATGGCGACTTGCTTGTAGTACCTGAAGTCAAAGGTAGCCATGTTGACTAAGATAAAATATTAAACAGTGAGGAAGAGGAGGTGGGAAAGAAATAGGAGAAAAAGGATAACAAGGCCAGGAGGGAGGAAAATGAGATGGCGGTTATATTAGCAACTTAATTTCTGTGTGGTCTGGAGAGTTCCTATTACGTTTTGTTTTATCTCGCTTCCTCATTCTCTTCCGAGATTGACCTCAAACACCCCGCCCAACGTCATATCCTGTTACCTTCAAACGCTCCTCAAATAGGACCTCGTAAAACTCAGCACGACGGCATGAAGGATATGATGGATATTACTCAGTTTGGTTGGTTGGTTTAGATTAAGGAGCGCTAGGGGGCTTGTGGGGTGATACAAACCTCTGGACTCGGCCTAACTAAAAAGGACAATCATTTCTCTCCACAATCCAACCCTTTGTTCCACCTCATACAATATAACAATGATATATAGTCACTATGTAATCAACATAGCACCTAAGTATTTACTCACTTTAAGCTATAGTGTGCAAGTTCAAAATGTTAAAATGTTTCCGATAATTCCCAAATGGATATTAACTTGTAGCAATAGGCCTATACAAACACGATGAGAGGAAATCCAGAGAGTTGACATTTCACCGTGAGTTGTGTGTGTGTGGGTGCGTAGGTATATGACTAAGGACATGACTTGGGCCTTTGTCCTGCAATGGACTAGAGACGAATATGGCAGCATAATCTGTCTCATTTCATATCAGAAAACAAAACATTGAAGAAAAACTCATTATACATGTCAGGGAATTTTTGTAGATTATTACACCAAATAATGATGACAGAAAATCAGCTCACAAATATCTTATCTACCGAAAATAAATATACTATTAATTATAAGAATAAAAAGATAAATAAATAAGTGAATATGTAAGGGATCTAGTTATTCTATATTTAATTGATACCATCTCCCAATACGACTTTAAGGTGAGTATTATATCACACCAGCAGTACAGCGTATAATTTTTGCATAATTCAGAACAGTAGCATTCATTACCATAATCCTATCTAAAATATGGTCTTTTTTTATAGCAAACTTTATTCATAAGAGATCTTTTGATAAATTAAAAACATATGCACCTGAATATTACTTTAACAGTAAAACACATCTACTACTCATTAGAAGTCAATTTTTTTCCTTTTGAAAAACACAGTCTATATATATATATATATATATATATATATATATATATATATATATATATATATATATATATATATATATATATATATATATATTTATAAATATATATATATATATATATATATATATATATATATATATATATATATATATATATATATATGTGTGTGTGTGTGTGTGTGTGTGTGTGTGTGTGTTGAATAAGCCATTTTCCTTAAGCAGCAAGTGGCTCCTGAGATAATATATATATATATATATATATATATATATATATATATATATATATATATATATATATAATACTGTATACGCCATTCTCCTTAAACAACATGTAGCTGCTGAGATAAAACAACAAACTATTTACTGCCACATTCATACTTTAACTGCTAAGTTTAAGGGAGAAGGAATAGAAAAATGGAATCGAGTGTCTAGTGCCGTCAAAAAAAAAAAAAAAAAAAAAAAACGGAGGGCATCGACGACGTAGGCCTTGTGCCATGAGGGTGAAACATGCAGAAGGTATTCAAGAGATTTCCTCTCAAACATTCCCCGTGGTAACCACGTTCATTTAATCAAACCCCCAAATTATTTGACTAAAAACATATGATGTCACAATGGACACTGCATGTCTCTAACATCGAACACACACACACACACACACACACACACACACACACATATATATATATATATATATATATATATATATATATATATATATATATATATATATAGATAGATAGATAGATATATATGAGAGAGAGAGAGAGAGAGAGAGAGAGAGAGAGAGAGAGAGAGAGAGAGAGAGTCATCATAACATTATCAATGTACTTCAAAAATCACTGTAAGGATAAGCACCTTGAGTCTAGGGAAACCATCTTTAAATCTTAGCCTTTATCACCATTTTAACATTGCTCTATTTTCTTATAAATAAGTATTAATTATCTAATTGAATAAACCTGTGTAAAATACTTTTTACTCGACAAAAAATACAAGAAAAAAAAAACAATTAGGCCTACGGTTTATCTTTTGATTGTTATATAAGATTCGCTGCTGCACTAAAATGCTTCCTGTTCACTTCCAGACGAGAAACAGGTTTAATAATAAGTAGCAACTTCTTAAAAACGCTTTTCTACATTTTTGGACATACATGTAATTCTAGGAAACATAACCTAACTATCTCACTTAAGAGACTCTCGCTTGACTCTTGGTCTAGATACAGTAATGCCTTGAAGAAGTCGAACGCCTTCAATACAGAGACATAAGCAGATGATTTCGGATGGAACTCTTCAAGCTCTGACTGTTTTCCAGCTTCCTTTCTACGTAGACAGAAGTTAAAGGTCTGTATAGATGGGTTTTAAGATTTAGTGTCAAATAACTATTTCCTCGAAAAGTGCTAACGACAAATTTGTCAGGTTGACGTAAAAGAAATGATTTTCTCAAGTATCCTCGCGATCAGTTCCACCAGCATCTCTCTCTCTCTCTCTCTCTCTCTCTCTCTCTCTCTCTCTCTCTCTCTCTCTCTCTCTCTCTCTACTACTACAAATAAAGTGTTTTTTTTATGAATTGCTAAAATCAGACGTGTAATGAAAGTGTATGGCATTCATTCCGCTATTAGTCTTATTACGAAACATCGGTTTTATATCATGATTGTGGATAATGTATAAGCCTAGTTCCGAAAGTTTTGCTCTGCCACATAATGTGTTCCATTTCTTAATGTTATTATAAGAATATGAAGGATAAATCTATGATTAAATTGAATGTTAGTCGAAGTGAAATCCTTCTAGCTCATGAATAATAAAAAAGCAGAGAATGAAGTTGAATGTCTCAAACCAACATCTGTTTAAGATGACAGTATGATCATGTAATGAGTCGAATTATCACTCTTATTCGAAGCCTTTCAAAAATGTTTCTTATCACATTTTAGTAGTTTCTGTTGTGACTCAAACGATAACCTTTAATATAAAAGTAGAACAATGCTTTAGCACTGCCCGTGGAAAGGGAAATATATAAGGCTCGATAGAGAATTCAGATTATGAAGCGCTGTTGCACAAGAACTTCCAAACCTTTTATGAGCAGCGTAGGCTGAAGATTCATATAATTAGAGTAATTTAAAAGTATCAAGATTTCCTATTAAAAGGCATACAGTTAAACTGGATTTATGTTCAAATACTTATTGATAATTTGAAAATCATGCACGTTAGGCCTAGTCCTCTTACCTCGAGTGGAAAATGAGTTTAGACTAAGCTTAGATCCAGTCTCCGAAAAGTCTATTAAAGTTATGTTCATAACTTTGCATGAAAGGTCTAGCATTTCTTGTTTCTTGTTGTCTACCTGCCATTCAACCTTCTTCTTACAAGACCTAATGTTACTTTTTTTTTTTTTTCATTAACTAAGCTAACATTGCTTTCCATGGAGCCGAATTCTATAACATGAATTTTGTTTTCAGGGTTGTGGAAACCTATTGGAAAAGTCCCGCTCAAGCTCGATTTTCATGTATTGTCTTCAACCTCACCATCTCTGTGAGCTAAGGATAGGGGTATAGGGGAGCCTAAAGGTCTACCTGCCGAGTCACAGCAGCCATTGCCTTGCTCTCCCTGGTCCTAGCTTGGGTGGAGAGGAGGTTGGGCGCAGATCATATGTATACAGTATATGGTCAGTCTCTAAGGCATTGTCCCTGCCCTTTGCCTCTACCATTCATAAGCGACATTTAAACCTTTAAACTGGCTGAAACGAAAACATTAGATTTCGTGAAACCTTTTGCAATTTCGTTGGTATGACTGACACTCGCTGGTGTCGGTTTGTCAGTAACCTAAACAAAATCACATTATCACCTTCGCAAGAAGATTATATTTTGATAGGCGTGTACTTATTTAGCTACTTAAATTTGTATGTTTTTTTTTAAAGGTCAAAAAAGGATACTTGCTATTGCGTGGTTAATTTTTATCCGATTTGCGTGAAACTAGTATTAAAATGTGCTCAATTCAATAGCCTATCTTGTGATTTAAAGGTTTAAAGACTGCTCATGAATGACAGGGTCTAAGGACAGTGACATTGCCCTATCAAGCAGGATAATGCCCAAGAGACTGACCATATACACATATGATCAGCGCCCAAGCAAGGACCAAGGAGGGCCAGGCAATGGCTGCTGATGATTCAGCAGATAGACCTATAGCCTCCTCCAAAACCCCCATCCTTAGCTCACAAGGATGGTGAGGTTGCAGCGACCAAAGACCCTAACAAGTTTGAGCAGGACTCGAACCCCAATCTGGTGTTCTCCAGTCAGGGACGTTACTATATCGACCATCACAAGCTGGTCAATGTGAAAAGTCTGATAACCATATCGTGGTCAATTATTATCCAATTTGCATAAAAATAGTACCTCAAATGTGCATAATTCAATTACTTAATTTGTGATATGCAACATGATCAAGGTCAAGGTCACAAAAAAGTAAAAACCGTTTTTTTCAATATCGTGGTCAAATTTCATGAATTATGGTGTGATGATTGGTCATGATCCAAGGACAAATTGATTAGATTTGGGAGTGATTGGTCAAAGGTCAAGGTAACGAGAAGGTAAAAGAAAGTATTCTTACTAAATCATCGTCAATTTTTTATTTGACTTGCATGAAACTCGTGGCAAATTGTGCATGAAATATTTTGTTGTGACATATACGGTGTATATAAACATATATATATATATATATATATATATATATATATATATATATATATATATATATATATATATATATATATATATTGCATATAAGTAGGCATACGAGGTCCATTCAAAAAGTATCCGACCTTGGTTCATAAAAGGAAAAATAATTCACCAATCAGCTAATTAGTTTTGTGGGAGTTGACAACACTCTTACTGCACATGTGTGTAAATTTTAAAATCTTTAGTGTGTGGCAGTACCCGCCTGTGAGGGCTAGAGTGCAGACATCCAGCACAAGCTCGTCGGATTTTCGTCCTTACACAACATGTCGGAGCGCATCAAGCAGCGCTACTGCATCAAGTTCTGCTACAAGCTTGGTGATACACAAGTGCAAACTATCTGGAAGATTAAGCAAGCCTTTGGTGATAAAGCCATGGGAATAACACAGATAAAGGAGTGGTATAATCGCTTCAAACATGGACAAACCTCAGTTGACAGCAAGCCACAGTCAGGCAGGCCATCCACCAGCAGAATCAAAGAATTCATTGAAAATGTTCGTCGAATATTGGAGGACGACCGTCGTATAACCATCAACGAAATTACTGAAGAAGTAAGAATAAGCACAGGTACAGAAATGTGGGTGGCGCGAAACTGGCAACTGCACCATGATAATGCATCTGCTCATTCTGCCCACTTAATCCCAGCTTATCTGGACAAAAACAACACTCCACTTGTTCGGAATCCTCCCTACTCTCCGGACATGGCACCTTGTGACTTCTGGCTGTTCCCTAAACTGAAAACAACCCTGAAAGGTAAGCGTTTTGAGTCCAGCGGGGACATTATTAGAAAAACGACAGCAGTGCTTTACAGCATCCGAATGTCAACATTCCAGAGATGTTACCAGCAGTGGCAGCACCGGTGGGAAAAGTGTTTACACTCCCAAGGGGAGTACTTTGAAGGTGATTGAATAAACAAATTTCAAATGTACAGTTTTTTTTCTTTATGGACCAAGGTCGGATACTTTTTGAATGGACCTCGTATATTTGAAATGGACATTGTATTTATATAGAGAATACTAAATCTAACACCTATCTTGGCAGTTCTAACCGAATGAAAATTGTAAATGATTTAGGTTACTTGAAGTGTTTAATTAATAAATTATCCTATCCATTCTCAGGTGAATCAAATTATCATCGGGGCTAAGTTGTATAAAAAAAGAGCAAAAACACCACTCCAGTGAATTTCCCATACAAGAAGGGTTTTCTTCAAATCGAAAGGTATGTTCTTGATTTGTGATCTTAAACGAGTTACTCTATTTGGCAATTAACTACGACTACTTAATTGTTTATATTTCGTGCTCAAGCTTAAAGGGAAGCTGGTTCTTCCACCGAGTAATCTTGAGTAATTTCCTTCTGAAAATCATAAGCTTGTATACAAAACCCTAGACATGGGGACAAGGGAGGGAGAATTGGTAACCAAGCCCAACTGGAGCCGGTTCGAAGCCCTCATAAATAGCGAGGGTTGGTGTTAGAAAGATATTCCACTGAAAACTAGTATGTTAAAGCCTAATAAGCAATGAACCATAATGTGGAACAATATTGGGCTAGATCGGACTCCGTGGACAAAACGCCACACTGATACTTCGCCCGTGACTCTGTGACTGGACTAGGGTTACTACAGCGTCCTGAGCGAGGGCAGCTTAATAAGTTAGGTTAAATGGGTTTAATGTTTTTATGTTGACCAGGCTGATTTGAGTCTTTTTATAGTTTATATATGACATATCTGTTTTGACGTTGTTCATAGCTTATATATGACATATCTTTTTGACGTCGTTTCTGTTTTTAGAATGATATATTGTTAATTTGTTCTAATCATTTATTTATTTCCTTATTTCCTTTCCTCATTGGGCTATTTTTCCTTATTGGAGCCCTTGGGCTTATAGCATCTTGCTTTTCCAACTAAGGTTGTAGCTTGGCTAATAATAATAATAATAATAATAATAATAATAATAATAATAGAGTGTGACAGCTCCGTATTGGGTCCATGACAAGGAAGGGAAAGGAAGTTGGCTGATCTCCCGAGGAAGATGAAAGTGGATTTTTTTTGGTGTTCGGGTAACCATTGATGGAGAGATAATAAAGCAAGGAAACTTGGTGATGGATACAAGTTTTTAGTGGAGTGAATGCTCATGGACGAAATGGAGCTGGTGTAGTTCTGTCATGGAAATAGAAGAAAACGGTGACGGAGGTGCATATGAGGAATGAACAAACCATGATACTGAAGAGTAAGTTATATTATTAGTGCATATGCACCACAAGCTGGTTGGGTGCACAGAAGACACATTTTCAAAATGACATGGGGACACCTAATTATTTATATGATTGGCAGTTTATGCTCTTAGATAATTAAAAGGACATCCTTTGAGAAGAAAACAAGGGAGGTAATGAGTGTGGGAGCTTAAGTAAAGGTAAGGTCATATGATGAGGCTTATACACAACTGAGAACAAAGAAATGCCTCAAGAAGGTGTTGAAAATATTGAAGATTAGAAATAAAAGTACAAAAGATATTACACATTTCAACCAAAATTAAAGATAAAAATAGTAAAAAACTTGGGAAGTTTGAAATCTTGAAAGGATGTAAAGTGTTTTTAACATCTACTGAATGTAGAAAATAAAAGACTAGTAAGAGAGGATGGACAACAGAACATATAAATCGTAATAAGTTCCTCTAGAGCAGCGGTTCCCAATTACTTTTGGTCATTAGCCCACTTTTTCCGAAATCCTAGCTCGCTGCCCCCATACCTTATCTGTTATTTTGTAAAACAAACTCTTAGTTTGTTGAACCTTTCTTTATTCAAATATTATTGAAACAAATATATCAAGAGGTACTATTACTTCTGTTGAAAATTAGGATAAAAAAATGCATACATATAATAAGGTTTAAAATAAATGGAAAGAAAAAACATTGAAATACCAATCAGTGAAAAAATGATGAATAAATCAATAAATACTTCTGCTGGAAATAAATTGAAAAATTTTATGTAAATAATCACTTCTTTTGTTGGAGTTAAGTGTAAAAAAAAATACATATATATATGTACTTGAAAAAAATCTTCGATAGTGTGAAAAATGACACCGATTTTAGATCATTTCAGTAATGCGAGGAGATAGTTTTGTAAGGCCACATCTGATGTAATTTTCTGGGTTCAGTCTATTTCTCTAGTTTTTTTGGATGATCAAAAGAACAAAAAGCCGGCCAAATGGTAAAAGCATTTTAACTGCTTCTAAACTTGCCGAAAGGGACTCTTTGTTACGGCATTTCCAGAATGAAGATAATATCATTGAGTTAAATTCTATTTGTATGAGCTTGCTCACTTTTATTTCAAATATTTCTTCTGAGAATCTACTTAGTTCATCTGGCAAATATTCAGAGTTACATGTGAATGGATTCTGAATCCAATCATAGTTGAATGGGTTAATTTCTTAATTTAAATGCACAGTCATTATATTCTCCATATCACTCAAGTGTATAGAATCTGCATCTTCCAAATGCTCCCCTAACTTAAGAAATGCAGCTATTCTGCCAGTTTTAAATTTTGAGTACCAAAAATCCCGTTCGCTACAAAATGCTTGTATTTCTTCATTCAATGAGATAACATTCCCTTGCAAGGATGTGTTCAGGGCATTTGTATCCAAAGATATGTCCACTAAATAGCACAGAATGGAAATCCTTTTTGGATTTCAGTTTCCCTGCTAAATTGTGCCCCTTATAGTCCAAAAACATTTCAATCTCAGTTTTGAGCAGAAATACTCGTTTGAGAATATTTCCTCGGGATAACTATCTGGTTGGAGCATGGGCCTATGACAACAGACAAGGATGCTCAGAGTCAACCTCTCCACACAACGAACTTAACAGTCTTGAGTTTAAAGCACTTGACTTAATGTAATCAACTATTTTCATGACATCACACATCACCTCCTCCAAATCAGGTTGCAAAGACTTAATTGCCAGTGCTTGACGATGGATAATACAGTGTTGCAAGAACTGAAAGAATTTCCTTTTTCACATACGGTAAAAAACCTGAGTTAGCACCTAGCATAGATGGAGCTGTAACTCCAATGGGGATTTTACAATTTAGTTGCATATCTGCTTCATTAAAAATACGTAAACTTTTCTTAATACATCCCCACCCTTTGTAGTCATTTCAAGTGGAATGCACATAAGTAGATCTTCAATTTCCCTTTCTCCTTTGTACCAGATGTATACCTTCAATTCTGCATCACTCACGATATAAATTGTTTCATCCAGTTGCATGTCGAAGATACTACTGTTTTTTACCTGTGAAATTAATTGATCCTAAATACACTTTGAAATTTCATCTAAATGAAAATGAAATGAAAATCATAACGGCCATTACCCCCATCAATTATGAAATTACCCCCGGAGGGGTAATTTACCCCTATTTGAGAACCATTGCTCTAGAGGTAAGTGATAATAAACAATTCATAGTTAATATATATATATATATATATAAATATATATATATATATATATATATATATATATATATATATATATATATATATATATATAAAGGCAACAGGACGAGACTTGATCCTAGTAGTGACAATATTAGGAGAGGAAGAAGTGAAAATCATAAATAGCCTAATGGAAAAGATCTTTGATCAAACGATGATACCAGATAAGTGGAGGAAATGGATGGATATTGATACCAATTTCCAAAAGGAAATGTGACGTACGAGAGTGCAGTAATTATAGAGTTATTACATTCATGTCTTACCCCTTGAATATATTCAAAAGAATAATCGATGCTACATTAACAGAGGGAGTATAATTAGGATGTGAAAGCCTTGAATTTGTGAAGAGGTTTGAAATAGAAGGATGTCTATTGTAACGAGAAAGGACAGAATTAGACATAAGTAGATTAGACGGAAAACTAAAGGGGAGACAGTGATGATACGGACACTTACAAAAAAGTAGGAAGGCCATATTATTATCATTATTATTATTTTTATCATTATTATTATTATTATTATTATTATTATCATTATTATTATTATTATTATTATCATTATCTAAGCTACCACCCTAGTTGGAAAAGCAGGATGCTATAAGCCCAAAGGCTCCAACAAGAAAAATAGCCCAGTGAGGAAAAGAGATAAGGAAATAAACTACGAGACAAGTAATGAACAATTAAAATGAAATATTCTACGAACAGTAACAACATCAAAATAAATCTTTTATATATAAACTAAAAACTTCAAAAGAAAAAAATTACCAAGAGGAAGAAAAATGATTGAATAGTGGGCTCTATATAGTGTACCCTCCAGCAGGAGAACTCTACCCCAAGACAGTAGAAGACATGGCACATAAATAATGCTAAAGAGTTGGGGGGTATAGAGTAGAAGGAGGGAGCTAGACCGAAAAAAAGGCCTTCTCTACGGCCTTTAAGAGGAAAGGAACTTGATGAAGCGGAAGCGAATCCCAGAAAGTAAGCGCGACCCCGTATGGAGACGGGACTAAGCTGAGAACAAAAATATGAGTAAATAAGGAAAGCGTTGTTTAACTCCGGCTTGCATATGTTTTTATATCAACGCTAGTCAAGCAATTGTCAACAGAGATTATGCACTTTACATAATTTCACAAAAATATAATTCTAAGCTTCCTTACCTAATCATGATAGGTATAGTAAAAGTATTTCGAAAAAAAAAAAATAACTTTTAGGGGTTTCTATGTTTAAACTCTTTGGAACGACATTAATTCATCAAAAAGAAACTAAGCTATGTGTGCCTAACAGATCCCTCTGCATAGAATATTGCAAGCATAACGGGATGAAATAATTCGTTCATACAATGCCGTTACTCCGGTCTGCAAAAACACACACACACACACACACGCATGATTACAACGCAGAGCCCATGAGTATGCATATTTGTCAAACCGATATTTTGCACGTATATTAATTTTTGCATCATGGTAAATAATTAACCATTCTAGGTCAGGATATAAGTTAATTCTGTCCAACCATATTCCAAATCAGAATTCCTCTGCTCTAACAATGCATTATGCAAAGTTCTCATTTTTTTCAGTTATTAAAATATCAAATATAGTATATATCTCATTATTTATTACATAGAGGAAATACATTCATTACAAAACGACGGATATGTTTAATGCTCGGAAACTCATTAACGTAGCTCGTGCTCTGGCCGTGGCACGATCCTGGATCACTGACTTGTGGCTGGAAAAGCAAATTAGACCAGTTCGACTAGAACAGATATGTTGGGGTGAACTGGCAGAATCTTCTTCTCTCCGGAGCTGCTAGGATCCAGGGTCTCCACGTCACACATGTAATATGGATTGACATCAATCACTCAATGCACGTTCTGATGTCAATCTTACGTTTGGATGTATGGAATCCTTTTCAAGATTGAAAAGCGTTTGTGCTGTTCCAATTTAGAACTAGATGATAATTGGTCCAATGATGATGCTTGACTGATAAACCGCATCTGTATGTTGAGGTCCAAAATCATCTAAACAAAAAGGATGAACTCCAAGAAGACATTTTGATAAAAAAGAGGTTTCATAAGGATCATGCTTTCAGTTACATGAGAAAAAATTAATTCTGTAGTTTTAAATTAGAGGTGGCAATAATGGACACATAATGGGGTTAAAACGAACGACTAAATGATATTGAAAAGGAAATGTTTATGAAAATTCATTTCTATATTGAAGACTTTGAACTACATAACTGTATGATTAAGTTTCTTTTGTCTGTCTTGGCAATGTTACAAAATGCATTTTTTTTTTTTTTTTTTAGGTACTTGATTCTTTTCTAGCCTTTCGGTAGATTATGATTTTATTTTCTATTTTTCCCACTATCATCATTATCAGTAGCAACAGCTCAGATATAAGTAGTAATTGTACATGTTTTTTTTTCAGATACTTAGCGTAAGTCATCCCTTATTTTTCTTCCAGATAAACCCATCAGTAGGTAACCATTTTGAGTTATCAGGATTTTGAGTGTGTTTGATCTCAGGATTCCTACTCCACAGTGCCTGGCTACTTTCGTCACGTTTACTTATCAGATTTCACTCTTATTCTGGAAAATGGCCAGTCCTCACATCATTATGCTTCCTTTGGATGGTCCAATTAGTTTAGACAAGACTGTGGATCAGGTTTTGATGGAAAACCCAGATCAACCTATACTCATAGCACCTTTGGAGGACCCGCTTGATAAATTCCAACACACTGGCCCTAGTATTACCTTATCTACGCAACAGTATGACGTTAAACATGAGGATCTAACTCGACAAGCATATATACCAGCCAGATTTCCTCAAACTATGGTGATTTGTCCAGAAATACAAATAACTCATGCAGGTAAAATTGGTAAAAGGAAGCTCACAAGCTCTGAAAGATATACACCATACACCAAGAAAAGAAATACTGGTTATCAGAGTTGCAAGCCGCTTAAGTCTTTGAGTGACAATTGTATGAAGTTCTCTCAGAACCTTTCAAGAAATGTTTATGCCTCTAGGGATTTACAGCGAAGGCCATCGTCATCTGCAATCACTTTAGACGCCACCCGAAACGAAAAAAAGCAGCCATGGATTCACGCAAAACCTGCGCCTCCTCAAACCCTGATGGCTTCTGCAAAAGTGCAAAGATTTCCTGAATCCGGATTTGTTGGTACAGAGAAAAGTTATAAAAGAAATAAACCATTTACTGAGAAAGGAGAGTCCAGTGCTCTGACTTTCAAGTATTCCAAGCCTTCTCTTGATGTTTCCAGAAATAATTCTGCAACTAAGAAAATACAGAAATTACAATCAACTTCTGCAATACCTTTCAATGCCGCCCAAGAATCAAAGGGACAGCTCAAGGCCCTAGCAAAATCTTCTATAAGTAAACTGCTCACCAGCAAAAACAAGAAGGAATCAAAAACATACACAGAGGTCTCCTCACATTCAACCAACCCTGAAAACCTTAACACAGAACTAGTGACTCCTCCAAACGTCACAAAAAATTTATACTCTCCCAAAGAAATAAAAGACCAGCCAATAACTCCATCATTTTCCCCAGATTTATTTAACACCCTGCAAGCAAGAGAACAGCCAACATCTTCAGGAATGATCACGAATTCATTTATCCCTCACACAACAAAAAACCAGCACACTTCTTTTCATTCTGTTGCCAAAGATGTAAACTTGAATTCGGCACGTCAGGGTTCCCTGGCATCTTCCGTTGGTACCAGCAGTAATTTGATAGATCTTACACAACCACAGAATCAAGCACCATCTACGTCCTTTAGAGACCTTTCCTCAGATATAAAGGGCTCTCCATTTTCAGGCGGATACTCAGAAGCGCCTCAGTTTCAGGATAGGGGCCCAATTAATCATTCGGAGTTTTGGAGATGCTTAGATACCCTAACTGAATCCCTCGAAGAAGATATGTTTGACGAAAATGATTTTGAAACCATAGCACTGGATGACATTTATGAAATTGGAAGTAAGGAGTTAGGCTAAACTACACTGCATAAACATTTAAATACTTAGGAAGGAAAACATTTGTGCAAATGATGAGGCTAAAAGTCATAATTTGCTTGTTTCTGAGAGGAATACAATCTTGCACTGACTGTTGCAATACTTGTAATCTTTTCAAATTTTTAAATTGTTAACCTTTTTTATCGTTTATTCTTTTAATTCTATGATGGAAAATCTCTTGCCAACATTTACCAACAAAGGAATTTCTAATCTTATTTTTGAGAGAAATGTAAATCACTTTTTATCAACTTGAACTATGTAATAAAACTAAGATATTTACATGAAGTGAAATATAACCTGTCAGTTATTTGTATGAAAAAAATTGTAAACTTATCTTGACTTGATCATAAAAATTTATAAAAGAACTTATTGTGCTTTAATAATATAAAGACTCAATGGACGAATAAGAACAGTATATAAAGATGTAAGTGAAAATGTTTCACGAATGCATAACGCATTATGTTCCTTTTTAATTAAGTTTTCCAAAGGATATATTTCAAAAGTAGTTTATGAAAAGCCTTGTAATATCACATATGGTATATAGGCATGAATATACAGTTTGTATGCATATTTAAACAAAATACTTGGTCTACTAATGTTTGAAGGGGAATATAATAAAATCCTTAGCTTATGCATTTACGTTTTATGTTATGTTCTTTAGTGAACTCATTCTTATCAATAAAATCATTCAAACTTTCCTCAGTATTTCATTATATGCTATATTACAATGTTTAAATGCCAATGGTGAAATATGACTATCCCTCAATTTATATAATGCTAATTTCTTTTAATATACTAAACTCTGATTTAGTTAAGAACAGTTAGAAAATGTTAAGATATTATTCATCTCATATTTAATGGCCTAAATAAATAATAATATATGCATCTGTGGAGTCAATGATTTCACTAACAATCTACACTTTAATTCTATTCTGGGCGTTTCCCATATAATTTCATTTGTTTGCCAGGTCTGAAGGACTCTAACTAGAGCAAAACTGGTTGAAATCTATTAGAATCGAGTCTTCAACATCGGACACATAATATACATGCATATATATATATATATATATATATATGTATATATATATATATGTATGAATGTATGTGTATATATATATATATATATATATATATATATATATATATGTACATATATATATATATATATATATATATATATATATATATATATATGTGTGTGTGTGTGCGTGTGTGTGTATGCTTGTGTATTAATGTGTATGTATATATATATATATATATATATATATATATATATATATATATATATGCTCTGAATATTTTGAAAGGTGGCTGAATGTTGAAGGTAATAGGAAGCCATATATAACTGCTGTTGCAGGTATAGAGGTGTCAGTGATAGGAGATGAGAATGAGAGATATAAATGGGTTGAGGTGGTTTGGCTATGTAGAGAGATTGAAAAAATGGCAGTCTGCTGTAAAGGGTGATGGCGGCAAGAGTTGATAGGAGAAGTACAAGAGGAAGGCCAAGGTTTGGAAGGATGGATGAAGTGAAGAAAGCTTTGTGTAATAGGAGGATAGATATAAGGGAGGTAAAAGCGTACCAGAAATAGGAATGAATGGCCAGCGATTTTGACACAGTTCCGATCGGCCCTCCTGCTTCCTCCAATTGCCTTGGTGATCACTGAGGTAGCGGCTATAGGAAATTCAGCATAAGAAGCTTCATTGCCGTGGATAACGGCAAAGGGTGGGTTGTGGCACCCTAGAAGTACCAGCCAAACTTTGTCAAATCCCATCAGGTCGGGGGGAACGAAGAGAAGAGAAATTGCCTTTAATTTTCTTTATGTCGGATACCACTCAAAATTTGGGAAGTGCCCTGGTAGATAGATAGGTAGTATATGTGGAGGTATGTATGTATGTACATACTACAACAAATGCAGCCCTTTCTAGTCCACTGCACGACAAAGGCCTTAGAAAAGTCCTTATTCATGTCTGGTCTTTGGCCAGTTTTCTTCATTACGATGGCCAGTGCGGATTTGTTGATGATGGAAGGCTTTTGTCTAATTGCTCTCAGCAAACCAACTTATCAAGGGTGGCCCTGACTAGTACAGCTTTGCTGATCATGGTGATACACAAACCTTTTCACAGCGTTAAAGTATCCCCACTCAGTATACATATCTATATCAGTTGTGGTATCCGATGTGGTAACGTCCCAGTAGCGTTATTATAAATGGTCGCTGCAAACTCTCCATTCTTGTGAGCTAAGGATGGGGGTTTGGGGGACCCTATAGGTCTATTTGCTGAGTCATCAGCAGCCATTGCTTGGCTCCCCCTTGGTCTTAGCTTGGGTGGAGAGGGGGCTTGGGCGCTGATCATATGTATATATGGTCAGTCTCTAGGACATTGTCCTGCTTGATAGGGCAATGTCACTGTCCCTTGGCTCTGCCATTCATGAGCGGCCTTTAAACCTTTAAAGTCATGTAATTTAGAATAACGCTACTGCTAAAAATAAGATATTTGAATTCCAAAATTACTCCTCCACGATGAGGACGAAAGCCATTACTTGATCCAGTCATCTTTCTTAAGATTAAAAATTGTAATTGTGTGAAAGAAAAAAAGGAGGAAATTCTAAGTAAAAATTAATTGATTAATTACCATCAGTTAATTACGAGTGTTTTACATCACTCATCTTACATAAATGTTTGTTAATATGATGAACATTATTATTTTTGAGATGAGAGTCCTTCCATGATAAACCTACATGAAAGTTTTAATTAATAAAAAAAACTTATGTATGGAGCTTTTCTTTATCATTAATCAGGAATTTCTTTTTAGTGGTCGTGTACACACACGCACATATATATATATATATATATATATATATATATATATATATATATATATATATATATATATATATATATATATATATATATATATATATATATATATATATATATGTTGCTCTGTCCTCTTAGTTCTCTATTACCCCCGCTAAATTAATACACTAATACTAATTTCCACTTTCTATTCTTTGCAAACCTTGTAACTCTTGAACTGCTTTCAGTAGAATCTCTTCACTATCCTTCACTATCAGAACAGTAATATCTCGCGACACCAACTATTCCGCACCTCATTTGCCATCACTTTTTTGTCCATCTCAAAACTTCCCACTTAAATCCACAGCCTTTTTTCTGGCTTAGTGTAACTCCATCACTAAAGACATTGACAAGCATTAGAGATATAACATATCCTCGTTTCAAGACCTAATTTCCACCAGTCACTCAGCTTGTCTTCACAAATCCATGCATGAATCACCTCTATCATCAGGAATTTTAATTGCATCCTAACAATAATGCCCCCTATTTTATTCTATCATTTGTATTTCCGAATTCCAAAGATACCCCATAAGGATTGTAGCCTTTGTTTTTCAAAATTTTCTCATACATCCTCGTCTCAGACCTAATTCCCACCAGTCGCTCGTCTTGCTTTTCTGAATTCCACAGATGTCCCATACACACTGTTTCCCTTACCTTTTCAAACTTTTCTCATAACTGTTCCACACCAAACACTTGACCCACAAACACGCTACCTTTACTAAACCTACATTTTTTCCCATTATTTCTTCTGTCGCCGGTCGAGCATTATCCTTAAATGACATCCGACCACCAAAGTTCCCTGGTGTACTAAGCAATGTTATGAGCCCTACCCCCTCCCCCCCTCATTCACGTTTTCAACGTAAGAATTATACTTCTCATTTGGAACCTTTTCCTCATCTATCCATACTTTACAAAAGTTGTTTAACCAGAGCACAATATTATCAGCAATGTAATGCAGAATATTACATGCACTCATACTGCATTAGCTTTTCTCTCTGCATTAATTAACTGTGAACAGATAAAAAGTAATGAAGATTATACACATATCATGATATTTGCGTATAAATGTATTGGTAACCACAAAGAATCTATGGTTTATATAAATAAAAATGAGATAAGAACACCGCAGTTTTAAGATTCCAAAATGCAAAATTGGTACCTCAACCTCACTCACACTACGAACAGGTAACTGAATCTACAAGAGATGAAGAGTGAGTTTAGTAGTAGTAGTAGTAAAATTAGCAGTTAAGGATGGTGTTCATTCCGGAAGAATATTGGACGTTAGAGAGCTAGAGAGGGAGAGTTCCGTACCTATACTGTAAAGGAAAATGTACGACCCTTTGCTGGCAGGCAATGTGTTCGATTTTAAGTCGATGCAGTGTATGTTATATCAATTTCCAATACCTAGACGCTTAATGCTGTTCCTTATATAATAGAATGAAATCTGTAACGAATTACTTAAATATTGAAATTGTTTGAACACCAGAAGTGTTTATGAATAACAGCCATCCAAATAAAGCGGAACAGCGCTGGGAAAGTAATGTATAATTTACTGTTATTGGAAATAACCAGGTTGAAAAAAAAAAAAATCACTGGCAGAAGTATCCGAACACGGAGTATCAAAATGACGAAATTATTATTAAAATACTTTTATCTATGGATTACTCAAAACAAAATAATTCTAAAATCAGCACAAATTTTGCAGAAGATCGATCATCCAGCTAAAATTGTCCCCTGATACGACCTGGAACTTCAAATAACAGAACAAGCAAAGCACTGGAATATTCCTTATACCTTTATAAAAGCTGATGCCTTCCTATTCAGGTAACAGAGGCATTGAAAAGCACACACGTAATTTACGGAAAGTTGGAAAGACGAGAGAAATGTTAGTTGCAATTTTGCAAGGGCGATGCGATCCTTTACATAACCCAGCTATAAATGCCTCCAACTTCTGCTATTTTTAACAGGTTTTGTTGGTCTCTCTATATTATTCTCTAATAAAAATTATTTCATATAATAATCTTATTACCAATAATAATAACGATAATATAGATAATAACAACAACAGTAATAAGTAATAATAACAGTTACTAACAGACAAAAGTTCAAAGCAAGAAAATGAGGATTCATCAAAATGGAAAAGTAAACTGCATCATTTCTTTTTTTATTATAATTTAATTTTAGAATTTTATATTACTGGCATTTCAAATGTTTTTAATATATCATTTTTGCTTGCAGTATATCTATCCACCTATTTATTTATACATCTATAAGTGCATATATATATATATATATATATATATATATATATACATATATATATATATATACACACATACAATATATACAAAGAAAAGTTGCCAGAAAAAACAAAAATAAACATAAGTAAAATAAATGTTACATTAACACAAATAGGCTATAGAAATACATGGTTAATAACTATCGAGACACTTGAAAATCTGTTTCTATAAATCTTGGTTAACATTAATGTTTGCTGTATTATTATTTTCATATTTCATTATTGCCAACTAGACAAAAATACGTTTAAGGATTTGTTAGGAGGATAGACAGAAGCATGTAATACCTCATCGTGTTCTACTTCCTTCTATGCGACATTTAATGTTACACTGATTCAAATGATTTTGACACATCTATATAATAAGAGCAAGTGTATGGCTATATATACATATAATTATACATATGTACTTCTTTCCAGTCACGCTCACCGGAATTACAAGACGTATAACTATTCGGTCTCCCCTTGTCTCTCAGGTAGGGGGAGAGGGAGTAGCCATTCCCTAGTAAAATGGGGTGCGTATGCATATCTATCTAAATATTTATCCGTTATTTTTGACGGGTAGTATACAGTATATTATGTACATATATATACTGTATATATGTATACACACACATAAACACACACACACACACACACACACACACACATATATATATATATATATATATATATATATATATATATATATCAATGCGGAATACTTTGACAACTTAAGATTTGCTGATAACAGAGTTCTGTTTAATGACTGTTAGAAGGAATTGCAAAAGATGAAAAGAAAATTTTATTTGAAAAAAGCAAAAGTGTAGGACTGAAAATGAATACGAGTGAAACTAAGATAATGTTCAATGAAAATGCAGACAACAAATAAGAGTAATGGAACAGCTTCTAGAGATAGTTAATGAATATACGTAAATAAGACAGACAGTGTTTCCCCAGGCCTGAGCCTGAAATTAAACGAAGGATAAGTATGGGATGAAGAGCTTTTTGGTAACAAAAGAAGATTAGGAAAAGTAAAATGCCCAATTTTCTAAAAAGAAAACATACATGGATACGAGAGCAAACTTAAATAGAGGATATCCTAACGTGTAAGGAAATGGACATGGGCAGTACACAGAATGAGATAACAGATAATAGAAGGTCAATAAGAATAACACAATGGATACCTAGAGATTGCAAAAGGAGGAGGAGGAGGAAAAGAAGACGATGGATTGACGAGCTCAGAAAATTTGGGGCATAGACTGGAATAGAAAGATCAGAAACCGACTGGGGTGGGAGGGCATGTTAGAGGTCTATATTGCAGTGGACCAGTAACGACTGATGGTGATCTTGATGATATATACATATATTTATATTTATATTTATAGATATATATATATATATATATATATATATATATATATATATACATATATATACAGTATATACAGTATATATATATATATATATATATATATATATATATATACACGGTATATATATATATATATATATATATATATATATATATATATATATATAAGTGAATCTGAACGCTTTCCGAAAACAAATCGAATAAAGGGGAAACTGATATGAAAATGTATATATATATATATATATATATATATATATATATATATATATATATATATATATATATACATGTGTGTACAAATATATGTATGTATGTATGTATGTGTATATATAAACAGTATATTATATATGTATATATATATATATATATATATATATTTATATATATAGGTGTATAAATATATGTATGTATGTATGTATTTATATATATATATATATATATATATATATATATATATATATATATATATAAAAATATATATATGTATCACCCCGACAGAGATCGGTGGATAGAATGTTGTGGTTACATTTGATCTTGTACCTTTTTGTATGGTAATTCCTGGTCATATCCTTTCTATCTTTTACTCTCAGAGCAAAAGAATTTAGTACATTGATGATACAGAATTGTGTATATATATATATATATATATATATATATATATATATATATATATATATGCGTGTGTGTGTGTGTGTGTGTGTGTGTGTGTGTACAAATATATGTATGTATGTATGTATGTGTATGTATAAACAGTATATTATATATATATATATATATATATATATATATATATATATATATATATATATGTATATATATATGCACAGAAATGTTACCAGATAGAGACGTAAAAATTTTCCTCCAATTCCAGGCGAGTGAAAGTAGATATCACTCCATTCAGCCGATCTGGTCAACTTTATTTTCCAATTCCCTCTGTTATATCTATTGCATATCAATTCTATCACCCCGACAGACATCGGTGGATAGAATGTTGTGGTTACATTCGATCTTGTACCTTTTTGTACGGTAATTCCTGGTCATATCCTTTCTATCTTTCACTCTCAGAGGAAAAGAATTTAGTACATTGATGATACAGAATTGTGTTTATATATATATATATATATATATATATATATATATATATATATATATATGCACACATACATATACACATATATAGTGTATATACATACACACACACACACACACACATATATATATATATATATATATATGTATATATATATATATATATACATATATATATATATATATATATATATATATATATGTATATATGTATATATATATATATATATATATATATATATATATATATATATATAAACTATTAGACTGGCCACATTTCTTCGTGCATTACAAAAGGTTTAATTCTTCCGTAAAAAAAAAAAACTCAGTACTTCCGAACCCTTTGCAATGTGTTGTTGAAAAATAAGAACAATATGAAGCGCATCATTAGAGATTACACTTTGAATTATGATTAGACGTCACCGTAGTACAATCAAAATCAAAATAAAAAGGACATCTTAGAAGTTACCTGATGCATTATGACTGGGTGTAGTGGCCGATTAAATTCAGTGGAAAAATCCTAGTTGTAGTTCATTGTGTCTTCTTGAACAGTATATAGTGCTTACACAAGTGAATGTATTTTAAGGTCTGGCAGTTTTGGAATACTGCGTTATCATTTACGAAGATTTAAGTTGTATATTTGTTATTCTATAATATTTAAGCTCCATACTTTCATGTGATACAATTAACACAAGACTGCTTGCCCTTCTAACATGCATGAACACCCTATGGGTATTGAGGGTACCAAGAAGGCAGACATGAAAACTAAAAAGGATACATCACCTACCTCTTCCACAAAGTAGATTTTATTTCTTGTTGAAGAAACTCTTCTTAAATACAGCCTATATCATTTAATAGAACAGGCAAATAAAACCTATACTTCAATCAGAATCAGAGGGCAAGTGGAACACCACGTACAGTATATATTTGACAGAACGGTGCAATTCCTATTCATTATCTGCAAACTCATTCCTATTAGAGGATGGTGAGAAGTATGGTGCTCTGTAATATTTGCTGGACTACTGTATGTTACAGCACAGCTCATTTTCATAGAACGCACGGGCTGTAGCCGTAAAAGAATTGCAAATTTAATTTTGTCAATAGTTTGAAACAAGCAATAAAAAATTCAAATAAATGTTGCCTTGTTGCCTAAGTGCTTAGCTTTCAAGCCTAAATCTTATAATCCAATTTACTCCAATCCTAAACGCTGGACCCTTCTATAGCTAACCCCATTTAAATGGAATATATATATATATATATATACATATATATATATATATATATATATATATATATATATATATATATATATATACAGAGAGAGAGAGAGAGAGAGAGAGAGAGAGAGAGAGAGAGAGAGAGAGAGAGAGAGAGAGAGATTAAGCGTAAGGATTATACTATACACACTGAAAATGATTCATTTGTGGATGGATATACTTTAGTTTTATTTGAGATTTCCTTTACACTATATAACATTAATAAATATTCTCACCCAGTTCTTCATTTTATCCCATATATATATATATATATATATATATATATATATATATATATATATATATGTATATATATATATATATATATACATACATACATACATACATATATGTAAAGTAAGAATACAGTTTAAAATAAATACATGATGATGAAATATCAATATATCCATAAAATCTGCAAATTTTCATTTCACAAAAATCTGCTCTCTCTCTCTCTCTCTCTCTCTCTCTCTCTCTCTCTCTCTCTCTCTCTCTCTCTCTCTCTCTCTCTCTCTCAAATACAATTTAAGAAAGAAATATGCATATTTATCTAAACAAATTGTCCTCATGTGTAAGGAATAAATCTACAAAATATCAGCACAACAAAACATGACCAATAAATACACATAACAGCAGCCATTACAGAGATCAGGGAAATGTACACAGAGGACAGAAAAGGTTATTTATAGCAACCATTTGAAATTACAATCGTTTGAGCTCATTCATACCATCCGGGAATGTCTTGCTTTATTCAACGGTATCTGGACGCGCATGGAATAATTGCTTCTCTCGTTGCATGAAAATTAAATACTGAGTAACTGAGTAAATGAGTTTTCTTTCCCAGCTAAAACACGACAGAGCATATTCTGATGAACCTTATACGAAAGAAAGCAAAATCAAAACAATGAGGTCTTCCCCCAGATATATTTAATACACTTTGAAGGTAAACAAAAATAGATGTTATGAATTTTTTGAAAGATATTGCTGCTTTAGATTTAAAGGTTACTCATGAATGGCAGAGGTAAGGGACAGTTCCAGTACCCTAGAGATTAACTATATATATATATATATATATATATATATATATATATATATAATATATATATATATATATATATATATATATATATATATATGATCAGTGCCCAAGGCCCTTCTCGACCCAAGCTAGTACCAGGCAGGGCTCGGAAATGGAGCTGATAACTCAGCAGGTAGACTAATAGGCTCCCCCTAAATGGCCTGCATCCTTACAAGGATGGTGAGGTTGCAGACACTATAAGAAATTAATGAGCTATTGATCAAATTGGCGGATAAATGAGAGAGAGAGAGAGAGAGAGAGAGAGAGAGAGAGAGAGAGAGAGAGAGAGAGAGAGAGAGAGAGAGAGAGAGGGTTAGGCTGGGTTGTACAAGGGCCCGGTGATATGTGGAGATGTGGTATGGGGTGGGGGGGGGGTTATCCCGGGAAAACCAGGTACCCTATCGTCCATTTCTCGCTGCACTGAGTCACAGGGTTGTTGCCAAAACACGCACCCTAACCTGAACTGAATGAATTCAGGCGAAAAGAATCACCGTAACATTCCTGTTGCTGGTTTTTATTTCCGGTCAAAAAAATAAAAGGATTATTTGATCTTTTCATTTGTAGCCTATAGGGGTTTAAAGCTAAAATACCACCCAATTCATATTACAAAATTGTTAACAACACCACTAAAAACCGTTGTAAAATTAGTGAAAAACAGGTTAATTCATGATTTAGTAGTTAAAAGGTGAATAGGGCAGTGACTGTTGCGTCATTTTCCTCTGGAGCCACCTCCTGTTAAGCGAAATGAAGGACAAGCATGTCATTTCAACGAAATTATGATCTCCACCAGAAGAACATTTAGTTCGACTTATCCCTATCACTTTCTCTACTCACCCATGTAAAGGGTTTGTTAGGCAAAAACTGCAAGTGTTTGTAAATAATAATGACGTACTAACTTTAATAGGGATTGGGAAAAGACTGTGACTCTAAACGAAACTCCTGTTCTTCCAACAACACTAAATCTACACCACAAAATCATTTAAATCGACTGACCCGCATAATTCCGTTTCCATTCACTCCTGTAAAGGTTTACTTGGGCAAATAGTGCAATTACTTGCAAATAACAATGACGTACACACTTTGATAGGGGTTTTAATAAAAGACATTGAAAACCATCCCTCAAATTGAGAACAAAATATACAAAAATTTAAAAAAATTATTTATTTCACCAATGCACAATCAAAACTATTGCTTCTTTTTTAATAAACTGCATGATAATAGTTATTCATTTCGAATACTTATCAACAAAGATTGAAACCCATGATTTTTTTCCTCTCGATAATATATATCATTTCCATCCATGAAGATAAATGGCGAGAGAATATTGAAATATACCTGGAATATTAAGGCAGTAATTTGTCCCCAGGTGCGTCTCATTAAAAGCCTTATCAAAGTTAGTGGCGATGATCTTCATAATCAGCGAAAAAGTTTAGCGGAAGAAGAGGAGAGGAGAGGAGGAGGAGGAGGAGGAGAGGAAGAGATTAGGAGAGGTTAGTCGGGGATGGAGGAGGAGGAGGAGAAGGGGGAAGAAGGAAAGATTAGACGTGGGAGCTTGAAGGGGGGGGGGGGGGGGGGGGGCGGTAGAAAAGGGTTGGAGGAACTGTTGAGGATGACGATCGAAAGGAAAGTTTGGGAAGGAGAGGAAAAGAAGCGGAGGGAATAAGAAAAAAAAACCTAATAAAT
>NC_090742.1:42883993-42886493 GCF_036898095.1 Palaemon carinicauda
AATAAAAAAAGAAACGCTTTATACAAATTTAGCCACATATTTCAAATCTCCAGATCTAGCAAAAAAAAAAGAAAAAAAAAACTAATTGCTAATTCCTTACTTACGTAAATAAAAGGTCTCAACTTATCAGATTATTTAAAACATAAATAATAAAAAAGTAACAATTTATCTTATCAACCGCATAAGCATTATAATACTTTTTTTCAATTAAACTTGCATCTACAACGAAATGCTTCATGGTTTAAAGCTACTTGAACTAAAAGCGGAATTACAGAATCTTGATAATAGGAGGAAAAAAATAAACGCAATGTTTAGAGATAACAGGTTTTTATCTGGCCAAAGACAAAAAAAAAAAAAAAATTTTGCTTCCCAACTTTGATAGTCATACGTTTCCTGCTTTGAACATTTTTTTTTATAAACTATTCAATTCTGCGAACATTTTATCAGATTAACTGCGAACACAAAAGGTCGTATGTTCTATGAAGTAGAATAATCTGACTGCTTATTTCCTTTCCTGATAACAAGCATCTTTGAGGACTGATTAACGAACATGTTTGTTTCTCTTCTTGATAATTTGCAGTCTTTCTTGTCGTCGGTTTAACGGGCTGCCGAAGGCAAGAGCCCGTGTCTTACACAATTGTAAGGCAATCTGACACGCGCACACATTGTCGTCGAAGTATCTTTTTTATGATACATAGAGAAAAATGCATACCTTTTGATTGGGAAATTTGAATTAAAACTCCACTCAAAAATAATTCTTTTAGAAACTTATAATTCATAACAGTCACTAGCATTATCCTCTTGAATTTATTTGAAAAACTGACTTGTGAATTCAAAATCTGCCTATCAATTTACCATTTTAAAACTTAATCACAAGAATCACCCATGTAAACTGAATTGATTTTTATTCTGCATGATTTCTTATGAGTGTCTTCTACAATACAATATCTTCATGAAGTAATAACGTACAAACGGTTAACTGAAAATGAGTCACTCATGCAAACTGAATTATTCTTAAATTTGTATTATTTCTTATAAATGTGTTCTATAATACAAACAAATGGCTAACAGAGAAGTGTTTTATTATGCTAAGAACCAAACAAAATATTAAGCTGTAATTTCAACAGAGGTTTGGAAATAAGTACTTTTTTAAACCTCAATATTTTGAAGAGCGCGTAATTCACACGATTAACTCAAGTATCCTTTATCTGTAATTAATTATTACGAAAATTTCTGAGTAAAATAAAATGAGTAAAAATTCGAGTTTCACAATTACGTTGAGATCTCAATGTTATCTTCAAGATAAACCCGAGTTTAAAGTTTTACTTCAGCATTTTTCCGTAGTTTATGATATCTAACAAAATCTTTAGACATTGCGTAGCTTATCGTAAAGCACCAAGGTTCGCCGAGTATTTTCCACGCAAATACGTAGTCTTTGAAAAGCAATGGAAATCAGACTCATGATATAATAAGGTCTTCAGAGAGATTCTCACCTAATTCCTGCAGTAGACTGTTTTTCCAACTTCCTATTTCCAATTCTAAATTTATATATGCTATTATATGACTTCATTAACATACACAATTATAAAGTAAAGTTTGATATTTTGTATATTACGCATATTCATAGCTTTGGGGCCATGTGTTGTAAAATTGGACGACCACTGGGACTAAAAGTCAAAAAAATCATAAAACGAATTTTTTTTTCAAATTTCAGAATCATATTGTGAAAATCTAAAGAACCTGACCATATCATAAGAACATCAACATGGCTCTCGTGACATTCCTTGAACTGATAGGTGAACATCAAATGGAAGTGAAATTTCAAGACGGTTTCAAAATATTTTGAAACTTTGCTAGCGTCTTGAAATGTGCGGGATTTACACTGGTTTTCTCAAATAATCATTCATACTCAAAATGTAAAATATTCCACATACTAACCTGAGAGCAGGAGCTTGGAGTGAGACTCTCTGTTAAAGTTTAAATGTACTGATATTAAAAAACATTATTATCTAATATATTCCATATAAAAATGACAATTTTTATACAAACGACTTCTCAAAAGCATTAAATCAAATACCATTCATAATTTCAACTACAATTTTCTGTTACGTCGTAAAAATTACTTTCCTGATTACATACGAGAGAGAGAGAGAGAGAGAGAGAGAGAGAGAGAGAGAGAGAGAGAGAGAGAGAGAGAGATACCTCCCAAATCACAGCGTACCACCCACGTGACTTTGATGGGGAAAGACAGCTGTCATCAGTGATTACAGAAATGCTAATGGGAAATATTCAAATCTGCTTCTTTTCTCCACGAAAATGGCATTTTAATCAGACGGATATCGCATCTTGAATTGGCCTTAAGCCCGAACCGACTTCTCGCCTGAGTGCTTCAATACAAATTGTACGATCATGTCTACTGTAATAATCCGCGAAGGTCTCCAGGGGTCCAGTAATCGCCTCAAACAATGGAGGATGTCTACCTGTGAGTTACAACCCCTTA
>NC_090742.1:42898993-42926493 GCF_036898095.1 Palaemon carinicauda
CTTTTTGGGATGAGGTTGCGAGTCTCATACTGTTCTCCAACGTAGCTGCAACCAATCACTGACTATCATGTTCATAATAAACTCTTTAAGTTAACATGTACGAAAACCTGAAGTGGCTTCTTGGCAACATAACTGGTGTCAACAAGAATGAATGTAAAACAACCTAAGGGTTATGTCTAACTGCTTTACTTCAACCTTTGAGGCTTGATTAACACACTCACACATGTACAGTATATAGATAAATATAGTTTTCTCTGGGTGTGGGGGAGGGAGAATTCTGTGTGTGTGTCGGGGGGGGGGGGGGGGGGAGGAAGGGGAATTGAGTTTGAAATTCAGGCATGGATCAATAATTGCTTTTTTTTTTTTTTTTTTTTTTAATAACCTTTATTAGGATGAAGTTTCTAGCAGTATATGAGATCAAATAATGTATTACTACCGCCGGTAAATTACAGGAAAGAGAAATCATATATTAACATTCAAAATTTTGAGCTCTTGAACAAACATCATGCGTAAACATTTATGAGTTGCAATTGCTTAGGGCATATCTATGCACCAGAGTTTGTTTGTTATAATTGCAAAACGTTAAAAAACGCAGTGCTTTGGAATGTTGAGTGAAAATTAAATCCTATGAACTCCAAAAAGATAAAAATAAGTGGGCAAAGAGAGTTATCTTCATTAATAAAAAGTTAAATATAAATAAATATATATATATATATATATATATATATATATATATATATATATAATTTGCTTTGACACATATGTATATACAGTATGTGTCTCAGAGAGAGAGAGAGAGAGAGAGAGAGAGAGAGAGAGAGAGAGTATGTAAAAGATAAAAGAAAAACTGGTATGCAGACATAAAAGACTTGAAGTGTATATTCAAAACCGCCACCATAAAGATAAGAAAAGAAAACATTTACCTCAGAAAACAGACAAAACAAAAAAAGGATAAGGAATAAAACAAACAAACAAAGGCAGCGACTTTCCCCGAGTGCCTAGCAGTGCCAAAGAGCAAACCACTCGCTGCTAGAGGCCAGAGCATGTAACAATGGCACCGGAAGAGGGGTGGGGAGAAGTGGCTTGAAAAATCGCGCGCACTCCATCACAAACGGGGGAATTGTTAAGCAAACATGAAGTTATAAACCAGCCTATGAAGGGCTGTGTGCAGTTGGTGTTGATCATTGCGAACGTTTCGTGTTGGGGGTTACGCATCGCATGGCATGAAAACGCTCGTGTATATTCTAAAAGAACGCGCGATAAGAATAAAAAGAAAAAATGTAATGTGATGAATTATTATAATTCTTTTGATACTCCTGACATTTCCCAGAACAGCTGATCAGTGGGAAAATACTCAATGGAGATATAATGGAGAGGAATTTGATTAAAATGACGAAAATTATATTGCTTTAAAGAGGCACACATTTGAATGATTAACTATTATAGATATTCAAATATTTAATGTTTTGAGAAAGTAGTCAAATCACCTTATATATGTCTGTTACAAAACTAGTTACAACTCAAAGAGCTATGGGAAGAATAATGATGGGAATAACAGTAAGAGAACATGTATATGAGAGCAAACTAAAGTAGAGGATATTCTAACAAAGAAATGGACATGGGCAGGACATATACCAAGAATGACAGATAATAGAAGGATATTAAGAATACCAGCATGGGTTCCTGGAGATTGCAAAAGAAGCAGGTGAAGGATGAGAAGACGACAGATTGACGAGCTAAGGAAATTTGCGTGCATATATTGGCATAGAAAGACCATAAGCAGACGGGAGTGGAAGGACCTATCTGAGGCCTTTGCTCTACAGTAGTCCAGTAACTGATGATAATAAAACACACACACACACACACACACACACACATATATATATATATATATATATATATATATATATATATATATATATATATATATATACATATATACACACATACTATATTACTCAACATCAAGTATTTTGCCTTCAGAGGTAGTGACTCCATAGAGAGAAAGCCAAAGGTCACTGCCAAATTCAATCAAGTACAAACACTGTATATGTATATGTATGTATATATTGTATATATATGTATGTATATATATATATATATATATATATATATACATACATACATATATATGTATATATATATATATATATATATATATAAATATATATATATACATATATATGTATATATATATATATATATATATATATATATGTATATATATATATATATATATATATATATATATATATATATATATATATATATATATATCAAAACTGCGACAGTTAGGACAGTAGGTACCGATAAAATCTAATGCAGAATCATTGCCATTTATGTACCGGATATTTCAATTATATGCTGAGGTCTTTGGCCACATAAAATTCCGGCTTTTTGAAGCAATCTTTCCATTTCCATTTTTCCCCGGGAGGAAATCTATGACCTTCATTTCATATGCAACATTCCAAAGCGCTGCTCGTTTGAAGGTTATGGAATTTAAACAAACTTACAAACGAACACAGTAACCGAGATATGCCAATTGCAGTTTCAACTCTATTTGTTTATGCGGGATATCTGTGCAGCGATGTGGGAACTGGAATGATAATAAATGTTTTTTTATGTATATATAAATTGCATTTATAAACCGTCAGGCAAGTAAAGTTTTCATTACATAATTTTACTATTTTTTTTTTATTTTTACATGAGTAAAGTAAAAATACAAAATATAATTAAATGCAAGAGGAAAGATATTAAAAGGTGAAAATACAAAACATACGTAAATGCAAGGGGAAAGATATTGATAAAAGTGGAAATACAAAATATAAATAAATGCAAAAGGAGAGTTTAGAAAGTGAAAATACTAAACAAAGTAAATACAAGAGGAAATATAAAAAGTGAGAATCAAAATATACGTAAATGCATGAAGAAAGATATTAAAAACAAGAAGTAACCGAGAAATTGTGGAAAAAAACTATAAAATTTAATCATCATACCACAAAATGGATTCGCATATTGAACAGCGATTAGTAAAAGAATTTTTATAAAACCTAACGCAAGAGAAAATATAACTAATGTTAAAATCTTAAAGTTGCAAGTATCATTCATAGTTATTAAGATTCAATTTATCAACATGAAAAACTACAAAATAAAATACACTAACTTTTTCTAAAGAATTTAAGTGATGGTTTGTCTAGCACCTTCTATCTCTCTCTCTCTCTCTCTCTCTCTCTCTCTCTCTCTCTCTCTCTCTCTCTCTCTCTCTCTCTCTCTCTCTCTCTCTGATGCTTGGGAATTTATCGGGCATCAAAAATCCTCTCTCATTAATTACGTTATATTTTGAGAGAGAGAGAGAGAGAGAGAGAGAGAGAGAGAGAGAGAGAGAGAGACTTGGTAACCTGTATATCAACTAACTACCATTTAAGGAAAATATATTATCAACAATTAATCTAATATGTAAATATTAATACATATTTGTATAAAAATTCCAAGGTCTGCATGGCTAAGGACTATGAAGTGTGAACTTGATGATGATGAATGGAGAAGTATTGATTTATAAGCTCAAGATAGAGACGACTGGTGAAATCTAACCGAGGCCCTTTGCGTCAATAGGCGTAGGAGGAGATGATAATGATGTACTGTATGAGAATAGTAAATTCAAGACTGAAAATTAAGGAAAAACTTTTTTTTTTTTTTTGAGCCGTATTTGATATAATTGTTACAACATTCATTACTACAAGTATTAAAATCAATAAGCAAATTTGTTATCTTGGGTGATATGTAATTCCCATGTATAAACCATGAAATTAAAATATGCTATATTCTTTTTAAATCTTGAAGATAAAAAATAAAAGCAGCCGATCGGATAACCATGTGCTACTTTGCCCCAAGTTCACCTTGTGTTAATTCATTGTTCATCGCTTAGTAAAAGCTTCAAATAAAACAAATCTTAATAAAAATAAATTATTTTACAGACGTTGGGAGTAAGTAAAATCTTGTTTCGTTTTGATTTTCATGACAAATTTTATTCAGAGAAAAATGACACTCAAAATTCAAGAAAAGAGAGACGTACACATGCCCGCCTGTAGCTTACTCGGTTTATCTGAAGAGCTTCTGCCTTTAGTAATGCATTCATTACCTTTTTTAGGCTTTAACAAAAAAATCTGAAAAGATATAATCTCCGGAGTGGAATTTAGTTTATGTAACACTTTTGCAAACAGGCTTACTTCATATATATACATACATATATATATATATATATATATATATATATATATATATATATATATATATATATATATATTTACATATATATATCTATATATATATGTACATATATATATATATATATATATATATATATATATATATATACGCACATACACACACATATATATATGCATATATAAATATATATATACATATATAAATATATATGTATATACAGTATATATGTATATATATACATACATATATATATATATATATATATATATATATATATATATATATATATATATATATATATGACTATTTGTAATTAACACACGCGAATTTAATAGATGTAAATATCAAACACAAACGGCATTTAATATTGAACTCTATCTTGGGAATATTGTATATATCCATTGGATCTCCTTTTATGACAAATACTTATAGTTGGGCAAGGACTCGAACCTATGCCTCTGAGTCGAAACAATGCCAACAGTAGACTACTAAATGAGCCATCAAGCGAGAAATAAGTTTATTTCAAGTCCACTGTCCATATTCCTGACGAATTCAGGAATCTGTTCTTAGACTTAAAGTCAAACCATCTACATCCTCACTGCTGATTAATAAGTTTGTAACACGTAGCTATTTTATGTTGACTATTTATCCCTCACACTCGTGACTTTCATAGATGTAAATATCAGTCACAATGGCACTTTATATAGATCTTTACCTCCGGAATGTATATCCACTGGAAATTCTTATTTCTAGTCACGTGTATTAGTGACAAATAGTTATCATAAATAGCCACGTGCTGCGAACTCATTAATCAGCTATCATTTTCTAGTGCCGTCAAAACAGCTAATGAGTAAACGGTTCACTCAATCTTGGAATACTAAGAATATTAAAGATACTTGCAAGAGACTTTGAAGATCAGCTTTTTCAGCAGTCTTCAAGTACTCAATTAACTATTGCAATAACCATCTCCACCAGTTATTGTAACAATAACAGACTAAAAATAAATTTCTCCCATAAAAATAACTACATTTGGCAGAAAAAAATTATTACCCACACAGCGGGAAGCTGAAAGGATACCAGGATCACTGGGAAACAAATAGGAAAACACGTACTGTATCTTCTGGACCTGAATAATCTAAGTTTCTAGAATGTAATGCTGAAATGATAAAATGACATAGTGCTTGGAAACATTAAACGTTGCTCTATAGGCGTGCAAGAATGTGATCCTGACGTTACAATTCATGCATTGCATTAATGGGAAACCATAGAGGTTTTAAGTTTTAAAGGTCGCTCATGAATGGTAGAGGCAAGGGGCAGTTAAAATGCCCTAGCTAGCAGAACAATGCCCTAGAGAAAGACCATATATACATATGATCAGCACCCAAGACCCCCCTCCCCCAAGCTAGGACCATGGAGAACTAGGCAATGGCTGCTGATGACTCAGCAGGTAGACCCATAGGCTCCCCGAAACCTCCTATCCTTATCTCACCAAAAAATATCGAACTTGAGTGGGATTCAACCCTATCAAATAATTTTCGATTTTATATTTCAAAATGATTTTATAATTTGCTTGTGTCCTATGATTAATGCTTTCCACCGAATTTCATTAATTTAATTTACATTCTTTTATTAATTTGCCGTTTTGCTGATTAGCTCGCTTTAAGAATCTGTAATTAGCATTATAAATTTTACTAATAAGAGCTTTCTGAAAAGTTAAAAAGCTTCTAAACACCTAATCATGAGCCGGAAAGACAGTTTGGATCAGTTTACAGAATACAATGTCTAACATGGAAACTAATATTTTTGCTGAGCTGATTTATTCTGTTTCATCTACTAAAAGTTCACAGAAGACTGTAAATAAAATAAAAGACAACGCTGTTGTCATTTTCTGCAATCCATGAACACCGTAATCAATACGCAATGATTATCTACAAGCCCCTGATTATGATCATATTTGTGAAATACCAAGTTTATTTGATCACTAAACAAAGCACGTATTCACTTCCAAAAAAAACAATAACTGGCAACTGGTGACTCCGTAGCACTGAAAATATCCCACACATTTGGACAGACAGAGTTATGATTCACATATGAGAGAGAGAGAGAGAGAGAGAGAGAGAGAGAGAGAGAGAGAGAGAGAGAGATTATGAAACGCGAACTGTTACTGGTGAAACGAAACAATGATTCTTAAATGAGTCTTCAAGCTTATAAGAAATCCGATTGATAACGAAATTTAAATTAAAGTAGGTAATATTTTCTCAGATGTAGAATATAATAAACAATATTCTTTTCAATGACAGGATACTGGTTTAAAGGCCGATCGTGAATGGCAGAGGAATGGACAGGGACAATGCCCTAGCAAGCAGGACAATGCCTTAGAGATTGACCAAATATACATATCATCAGTGCCCAAGCCCACTCTCCACCCAAGCTAGGACAAGGGAGTGCAAGGCATTGGCTGCTGATGAATCAGCAAGTAGTCCTATAGGCTACCCTCCCCCCACAATCATCCACCATCCTTAGCTCAAAAGAATGGTGAAGTTACAGACACTAGACGAAATGATCAAGCTTGAGCGGGACTCGAACCCCAGTCGGCAGATCGCCAGTCAGAGACGTTTCCAATAGGCTACCACAACCCTAATTACAAGCAGAGGATATCTCCAGTAAGTATATTTTCCTTATTTAACGACAGGTTAAACAACGCCAAGAGCCCGTGCCTTACTTGCAAACTGTAAGCAACCAACCATCCACAGTTATATTCTTTGAACGTTGTAAATAATTTTAAACTATCAGAAAATATTCTTAAGAACAATTTGAAATTCTACCGGATGGTTATCTAGGCATTAGACCTGTATTATATATGTACAAATGATTTGATTTTGGAGCTTAAAATTCAAGATGAATGACCAAGTTCGGTACTGCAAAAATAATAATATAGAATAGGAACCACATATGGAAATTTAGCAATAAATACAAAGAAAAAAAATAATATAATCAATTTGACATATAAATATATATGCTACTTGAAAATTATATTTTCCATCAAATGCCAAATTTATTTATCAGGTAAAAAAACCAATAGTCGGTTGGCCTGTTTGTCTGTCTCTCTCGTAACTAAATTAATAAGGGAATTCGAAAAGTGTTTCTAACATCATCATTAACTCACATACTATCTTACTAGCAATAAGACGCCATAATAAGGAAGAGCAAGGCCGTAACAAGCACTACTATACAGCCGCCTTAATAAATGAAGTTAACTCGCATTCTGCTTCGTTGCGAAAGCGCCTCTCCAAAGGGTCTGGAATTCAGTCCGCAAGGAGAGGAGAACTCAAGACACACCGATGCATATTGTGTGTGTGCAACAGCGAAAGCTGTCATAGCAAAGCTCGTATTGCCTGAGGCAAATGCTCGTTCGAAAGTGCAATAAGTGTAAGAGAGCCTCATCCATTAAACGTCTTACTGCCTATTTCATTTCCATTGCTTATTTATTGCGACCACCACGTTCAACATTAAGATCGATTTTGGTGTCTTTTGTTTGTACTGATTGGGACAAGGAAGTTTTCACTTTTATGGGATGGGAATTAGGTGGTGAGTTTCAACTCATATCAACCTCACCTATATAATAAAATAAAAGTGTCTGGTTATATATATATATATATATATATATATATATATATGTATATATATATATATATATATATATATATATATATACAGTATATATATATATATATATATATATATACAGTATATATATATATATATATATATATATATATATATATATATATATATATATATATATGCACACACACATATATACACACACACACACACACACATATATATATATATATATACATATATATATATGTATATATATACTGTATATATATATATATATATATACATATATACATATACAGTATATGTACACACACACATATACATATATATATGTATATATATACACATATACGCACACACACACACACACACATATATATATATATATATATATATATATATATATATATATATATATATATATACCCTGGTGAGAGGGATGTGTGCGTGTATATCATCTACTGTAAGCATTTACCAGTTATTTTTGACTGGTTGCGTACACTAGTCCTAAATGCTTGCAAATAGAGACAGTATTGAATAGTGTTACTATGATGTAGCATATAATGAGAGAGGCCTACCCTTTCAAGGCAAGGGATGAGTCGAGAATATATTTCTTGTTTTCAAAAGCTTCATCAATCAACCTGATTTAAAAGTGAAGCAATAATTTTTTTTTTTCGCTTTCAAAACGCACATCGATCAAAATCAATTCAAGATCTAGAAAACATAAAGAATCGACTCACTTCATTATTACTAGTAGTAGTACCTAGCTAAATTACAATCCTGGTTGGAAAAGCAGGATGCTATAAGTCCAAGGGGTCCAATAGGGAACAAAGCCCAGTGAAAAAAGGAAACAAGGAAACACGTAAAATAGTGTGCCCGAGTGTACCCGCAAACAGGAGACCTCTACCCCAAGATATTGGAAGATCACGATAATGAGGCTATAATACCCAAGACTAAAGAATATTCAGCGGTTTGATTTTGGAGTTTCCTCTTAGAAGATCTGCTTACCATAGGTAAAGAGTCTCTTCTACCTAGATATTTACACCCACCTACGAGAGAGAGAGAGAGAGAGAGAGAGAGAGAGAGAGAGAGAGAGAGAGAGAGAGAGAGAGAGAGAGAGAGAGAGAGAGAGAGAGTCTACGAATTAGTGGCTATGTCACTGACCCTAAGAATTGAATGTTCAAAGATTCCAAGATAATGAAAAGGAAAGAATCTATTTGTATCTAATTGTAAAAAAAATTTTGAAATGGCAAAATAAAGTCGGAGACTTTACCAAGGTGTCTAATGTTGTGTGAGGGCAAAGCACTTGCCCAAACATGCCAAACCTTAACAAATGGATAGGAAGCGAAGTTAAAAATAAGTGCCACGAAGAATCGCCGGCTCTCTGTCAGAATTGGGGGAATCATGAAGGCAAACGTGAAGTTATAAGCGAAACGTGAAGTGTTTGGAATCTAGAGAAAAAAAAAAGTAATTAAGATTTGAAAAATTGATGCAATTAATTATAATGGCTTGGTTCGACGTGCTTAAGAAGTTGAAAAGTAAGTAAGCAAGACTAGCAGTTGGAAGTTTCTTTTAAAAAAAATTAACCTATAACCATAACACAAAAGAGCATATAAAGTGAATCTCCAATTTCTTCAAATAATTATCAACATCGCAAGTAAATTAAATGGGCTTAAATGAGTTCATTACAAATATATTACTTTAGTGAGGATATGGATACTGAAAAATTGATAGAATTTGAATAAAAATATTATAGCCAACCGTGACAAATACAGCTTTGCTAATTTTGGCGATACACAAAATCTTTATACAAACACACACACACACACACACACATATATATATATATATATATATATATATATATATATATATATATATATATATATATATACAGAGAGAGAGAGAGAGAGAGAGAGAGAGAGAGAGAGAGAGAGAGAGACTTATTTTATTTAGTTAGGTTCCAGATCACAGGTACTTTTATATGAGAGTTCTCCGTGCACTATTGTTGTGTTGTTACACAAAATTTATGAAACTCTGTACAGGCGTAATACCTCTTATCGATTAATAGTAATCTGGAACAGGTGGACTTACATCAGGTAGATCATATAAGTTACAATTCATTTACATTTTCGGTAATGAAGCTAAAAAGTAAAATATCTTTAAAAGAGTCAGATATTTACTTTAAATAAAAACTGACCTTAAATAATTACCAGTTATCATAATTCTACAAATATCGAAGCAAATGAAATATACAGAAACTATTGTAACCTTTATTTCATGGAAAACTCAATACGTATCAACAACGGAAAAAGGAAAGCGAAGACGAGAAACTAAACTGACTGGGGCCACAAAATGTTTGAGCAAAACTTCTATTCCAAGAGGACAAAGTCCACCAGACCAACACATCTGTAACTCGAGAAATGGCGTTCAAAGCTCTGAGACCTGAAATTACACCTGTCGCTCAAGACGGCGCTCACACGAAAGTAGCAGCGTCGTTATAACGGTAAGGTTTAACGATATTCAACCAACTATACATTTTGGTTAATAAAAAATTGGGAAACCAGACACTGTTGTTACTCCGCTTGGAAATAGAAGAAATAATTCCAACGTTTTAAATATTTTTTTTTTTAATCTTTTTTTTTAATTTAGGTGTCAATGACCTTAGATGTCAGGATGCCAAAAAAAAAAAAAAAAAAAAAAACCTCCAAATCAAACAATTTTCTTAATTTTCTTGTAAATAAGGAATACGGGTTAGGTAAAATTCTCTTGCTAAGGTATCTACTTTTCAATCAAAGAAATGCATTCATGTAACTGAGGAGAAGAAACTGAAAAGAAAACACTCTAAGAGAAATTTTCATACACATTGAATGTAGCTGAGGCAGCAATTGTCATCAATGCAACACGCATGAAAGATGGTCCCTGTCAAAATGATTTAATGTAAAATAGGGTCCCTGTCAAAAAGTTTTAATGTAAAAAGGGTCCCTGTCAAAAAGATTTAATGTATAAAGGGTCCCTGTCATAAAGATTTAATGTAAAAAGGGTCCCTGTCATAAAGATTTATTATAACATTGTAAAAAACACCCCATGGAACAAATCTCACCTTCAAGATTTATTACAAACATCATTGTCCAACAAAAGGAAGCAGCACCGAATCACATACACAAACTCATTGACGGAAATGGGGGTCCAACGTTCATGCGATCCAGACAACGGAGAAACGGCCACTTTCGGGATGATTCAGAGAAAAACTTTAGCAAGGATCTTGGTCTCAGCGTAGTCAGGGGCTAAAAAGTTTATGTCGCATTCTTTCCTAGCCTTCGTTTTTATGTATTAAAGGAGAGAGAGAGAGAGAGAGAGAGAGAGAGAGAGAGAGAGAGAGAGAGAGAGAGAGAGAGAGAGAGAGAGAGAGAGAGAGGGAGAGTGTACAAGCCTATGTGGAATAATACACTGGCAAATTATACATTTCATTGAAAAAAAAAAAAAATTATTTCAAATTTTAGGGCTTTGATTCTTGAAATAAATAACTTTACACATGAACGTATTGCTGTGTCCAAAAACATTCTACAATTATTCATAGAAATGTATAAAAATATTACATACCTTTACGCTTAATATTATCTCGTGCAAAATATCAGATACTTTTCGCTTTCTCTATTGCTGCAAGCACTGCTTGCTTTAGAGTATTCTTCTCTATAGAATGGTAACCGGATTCCCATTATTGACAAGCTTAATCATTTTGACATCTTAATCCATATTGTGTCATTTGCCGGATGGGAGAAATTACATTTAAAGGTAATTACTGAGATATTACGACTCACATGTACATTTGTCTTTGATGCGGGGGGGGGGGGGGGGGGGAAATTGAAACATTGCTTGACTTCTTTCAGGGATTTATCTGTTCATCATGACAGATATAGACTTAGAAATTTATATAATAAATTGACATAATTACAATTATTCCTTTTTAATGGGTGGCACACTGGAATGACGAGATTATGCTATCCATTGTAAGAGAAGCCATAAGATATTTTTCTAAAATACTGAATACCATTCCGTTATGTCATAAACTATGTTACTGGATTTTGAGTCATAAAATAATCAACTCATATTTTCCCTTACATCGTTATTGTCTCTATACGACACATACAATTTGTCATCTTCTTTCAAGGCTAGTTATGATACCTGTTGGAAGTTGTTTGAAACCTTTAAGAGCAGACGCACCACAAACTGATTCAGCTTGAAAAGCAAGATTCTACTTATACTGAAATTCAGTGAACAATCCTAAGAAAAACAAAACTTCCATATTACCATATTTCTCAAAACCCTGTCTGGCGTCCAGTAACTAGAGCCTGTGAACAAAATGCTTAAGAGAAATGATAAAGAGAAAGTCCCAGGAAGACCATCGAGCACAAGATGAAGATGGATTACAGCGAGTAACAGCCATGACACTACGTGGTGAAGGACTAAAAGTTGACGAGGTTTTGTCCCCACAGAAATTCTTCTTTTAGGAAAACGGCGAAGAGGGCAGTGGAGAAGAAAAGAAAAGGATAACGGGAAATTCCATGTTATGCGAAAGAACACTTGGCTTAGGATGCGAATGGTGTAGTCTTCCACCGTCTTGGGTTGGGTTAGAGTTCTCTTGCTTGAGGGTACACTCGGGGACACTATTCTCTCTAATTTCCCTTCCTCTTGTTTTGTTAAAGTTTTTTATAGTTTTTATAAGATATATTTATTTTAATGTTGTTCCTGTTCTTAAAATACTTTATTTTTCCTTGTTTCTTTTCCTCACTGGGCTATATTCCCTGTTGGGCCCCTAGGCTTATAGCACCCTGCTTTTCCAACTAGGGTTGTAGCTTAGCAAGTAATAATAACAATAATAATAATAATAATAATAATAACAATAATAATAATAATGATAATAATAATAATAATAATAATAATAATAATAATAATACTGTATGTCTTCCATATTTAGTGAAGACTAGAAGCATATTTTAGATTTAAAAAGATAAGGAAAGATATCTACAAGATTTGCACGAAATTTAGTTTTCCAATTTATTTTTTATCCTTCAAAAATGTACAAATAAGAATATAATACTAGTTTTTAAGGGTTTATAGCAATTACAGCCTCAGAGAGATAATTTACAAAAGTACTACTTTTCATTTTATGTCAAATGTTCTGTGTTCATTATTTCTAATATAGTTTATTTCCTTTCCTCACTGGCCTTGTTGGAGCCCTTAGGCTTATAGTATCTTGCTTTTCCAAGTAGCGTTGTAGCTAGTAATAATAATAATAATAATAATAATAGGATATCAATTGCATGTGAGACGAGGATCTACACCAGAAATTCTCTTGTCATTTCCAACCCTGAACACCAAACAGTTTCATCTTCGTTTCACCAATGGCTATATCATCCAACTTCTTCTTCTTCTTCTTCTTCTTCTTCTTCTTCTTCTTCTTCTTTTTGTTAACTCAAACTCATCTATTCTCATATCCGTCCCCACCTCAAACACACACTAAGCATGACGTTGCAAAATCATTGGTCGTGTGTATCTGACTATACTCTTTTTAATGGGATACATTTGCACTGATTCGCATGGGTGCCCTTCCTGCTAGGTGATAGGCTGGACAAGATAATTCTAACCAATCAACTAGCAGGAAACATTTCCGAGCTAAAAGGGCACCCCTGCAAGGCAGTGCACATGCTCCCCATTAAAAAAAATTAGTATAGTTTCAGCATCAAATTATCAAGAACAATATCTTTTTTCCCCGTCATTCTATGCGACTAATGATCTATATGAATTTGGTACCACATAGAAAAATACTCCATCATTAAGTGTCGTTTTCTCCATAAAAGATTCCATAAACCTTCACGGACTTTCATCTGTCTTGAGGCTCGATACTTCAGTGGCTTCAAGTACGAACCATTACTACCATCTATATAGATGTATGTTTCTTTACATGTGCTAACTTATAATCTCTCTCTCTCTCTCTCTCTCTCTCTCTCTCTCTCTCTCTCTCTCTCTCTCTCTCTCTCTCTCTCTCTCTCTCTCTCTCTCTTTTGTATATAATATGAAATTTATAACTAATCAGAATATATTATCCCGTGAAGAACAAGGCAAATAGAAAATTTTCAAACCACATTATCATCTGAAAATATAGCAAAAAATTACAACCTGGATCATGAATATAATTTACTTACTGCCCTACGTAAGTGATATGTTGTTTCCAAGTTAAATGGCGTAGAATAGATTAATAAGGCAGAATGCCAGAGCGAGTAATTGCTCAAAGTAAGTTGCAGTTTCAAGTAAACAAGGAGATTTGTTTGGACCTCAGGATTAATTCTAACCAACTGAGATGAATATTTTTGTGTTATGATTTTCAATATAGGAAATTCGAGAGACGCTGACAAATGTAAGTCTGCAAAAACTAATTAATAATTAATCAAAGATTTATTTGGAAAGGAGATTAGATAAGACAAAACTCACTATTACGACAATGAGGCCGATCCCTGGAAAATAATGAATAGGACAAAAATTCGGCAGCAAACAAAAAAAGCAATATAATCATCATTGTGAATATGACGACAAAAATGGAAATAACAGGATTTGAATTTTATTTATTTGATAATAATTAAACGATTTGAAGCAATGAAATTAAAAAGTAGTGAATTTAATTCCAACTGCAAAACCCAGCGATAAAATTCAAACTTTGATTGTTCCACGCACGCAACGCTTCAATACCAATGCCATGACTACCTATTGATTGCACAATGTATAGATACATATTAATGCTCAGCGCCTCAAAGCAAAGCAATGTCCAGCATGATTATATTCTCAATTGCATTCTCTCTCTCGCCATTGCGACACTATGAACATTTCTGATCTCTTTTTTTTTTTTTTTTTTTTTTCCTTTTTGAAAAGCAGATGATGAATCCCCTGGATGACTCCGAAAAGAAGCAATGCAATTTAATTAAGCTCCTTCCAGCTCGTGATCCGACTGCAGTATTGGAACAGTTGATAACAAGACCTGTCATGGTTTTATCACGGTTTCACGCTTCACATTATTTCCCAAGGGGATTGAATATGATATTTATCAACTTGTCTATTAATTCGTCTATTGTCTATAACGGCACCATTTTTCTATTATGTAAATGATCATATATTTAACATTTCAAAATATTTTACTTAGATCATCGATTAGATTGTTCGGTTTAACATATTTCAAAATGACCCTTTTTCTGTTAAGAGATCTTCCTGTTTGATTATTTTCGTTCGTTTGATCTTGTATGTTTAATTGCCAATATAAACCTTTATCTGACGATGACATTTGCTATGATTCTTCTTCGTTCAATGTTCACCTGAACACTATGTATACACATATACGGTTTAAACACACACAAACACATATGCAGTACATATATAATAGGTGTGTATATATATATATATATATATACATATATATATATATATATATATATTTATATATATATATATATATATATATATATATATATATATATATATATATATATATACTGTATAAATATAAGAAGCAAGTATGAGTATAACTGAATTGAGAAAAAATAATTTCCAGTACATCCAATTTGTGCACACACACATACTGTATATATATATATATATATATATATATATATATATATATATATATATATATATATATATATATATATATGTATATATAATATATATATATATATGTATATAATATATATATATATATATATATATATATATATATATATATATATGTATATAATATATATATATATATATATATACATATATATATATATATATATATATATATATATATATATATATATATACTGTATATATATATATGTGTAGAAATCACGAAAGCTGACACGTGATGAATATAAAATGTATTATAGCCACGAAAGGAAAAATGAAAAAGACTTGATTGGAGTTAGTACTAACTCCAATCAAGTCTTTTTCATTTTTCCTTTCGTGGCTATAATACATATATATATATATATATATATATATATATATATATATATATATATATATACATATATATATATATATATGTATGTATATATATATATATATATATATATATATATATATATATATATATATATATATATATGAGTACGTGTGCCTCCACTTGTGTTTTAAATATCATGGTCCAACGGGACATCACAGTGATTTTCAGCTGCCATAGTTTTAGTTTTCATTAAATGTTAAACTTCAGCTTTATGAAGCAATCTCTCCGTTCTCTGGTTTTTCAGGCGTAAGTTCATTACCTCTGTTTCTCATTCAACATTCCAAAGTGCTGTTCGTTGGCACGTCATGGAATCAAAACAAACATCCAGTGACGTAGATATGAACTTTTCAGTTAAAACAATGATGTTAGCAAACGTTTTCTGAAGAGGGGGAAAATACCTTTTCTGTTGAAATTTGGTCAAATGGTGTCTGATGCAACACGCAAAATTGCCATATGTTGCAATCTTTTTGCTATACAGCCATAAATTCATCACCTGCCTATAGTTAGAAAACATTTATCCATAACCGGCTAAGCGAAATGTTACTTTACTTATCTCTAGGGTAAATATTTTTCGCTTTGCTCTATATATTTTCCCTTATTTTAAAATGGTATAGCAGGAGATGTAGGCTGGATACAGTTGCAAGCTGAGATTCACAACTAAAACTAAAACAAATAAACCTGCTAAAAATATAACTGTTAATAGTCTTAAGGCCAGTTCCTCTCTTGTAGTTTTAAGTTTTGTATGTAAATTACGTAAGACTTTCGTTGTTCATTTAATTGCATTCTTCATTCACGTTAGTACACGTAAATTTACTTTATTTTTAAGAATTAATTTTTTTTTTCACGTATTTTGCTAAGTCCTCTCGATTAAGTATGCAGTAAGGACCATACGAGGTATGAACGAGGGGTTATATAATTAATTTATGGTAATGCGTCATGTTTTTGAGAGATTACGAAAGTGTTATATTTGCCCGTGTTTAGAAAGTTCTTGAAAAACCTAGAGTTAGTCTTTATCTTTTTTTTATTATAATTTCGAGGAGGTAGGTGGGCGGAGCTAGCTGAGAGAGAGAGAGAGAGAGAGAGAGAGAGAGAGTCGTCTCGCTGGTGCGTTGATAGGCTTCTGATAGAGATGGTTGGCAACATTATGCCGTTAGGCACAACCCCCTGCTTCAAGACACGTGACATAGAAGACTCTAGAATAACTAAGTTTATATACTGTATATGCGTCCCCAGCGATGCATAGCAACAGACAGAGAATTCCAGCCTTAAGCCATAAGCCATCGACCCTCTTTCTCTCTTATTGTTTTTCTTCATGATTTAGAAAAAAAAAAAAACTTTATTGAGGTCAGCCAGGTAATCAAGCAGGACTAGTCCACCTTTCGAATAGTAGGCAGATTACGGGTAAATATAGTATATATAGGAAAAATTCAAGAAGTAAATACATACATAAGTATGTATATGTTTATATAAACTGTATATACATCCAATTATATATATATATATATATATATATATATATATATATATAGATATATATATAGATATATATATATATATATATATATATATATATATATATATATATATCTATATATATATATATATATATATATATATATATATATATATATGTACATATATATATGTATATATATATATATATATATATATATATATATATATATATATATATATATATATATGTACATATATATATATATATATATATATATATATATATATATATATATATATATATATATATATATATATATATATATACACCTTTCATGGGGCTAATAACGCCGAATATCAGCTGGCATTCAGTATGGAATAGAAAACGAAATGCATATCGTCATGGCATTCGAAAAGGCTTATGCAAAATACAAAAGAATTACGGGGACCAATCTTGGCCTTTGAGGCGGATTTCCACTGCATATACATGAAAGATTTTGATGTCTCGACCTCAGCTCCGCTTCACCTTTTACATTGGAATTCGTTTCTGGGGATGTAATGAGCATTGCAAGACCAATCTTTTAAAAGATAGATCTTAGATTCTTTTAATTATGCAATGACCTCGAAAAATTTCTTCCGATCTTTTCTGTTTGAATCTGAAAAAACTCCATCTTTGATTCCTCCTCATCTCATCATCATCATCTCCTCCAACGCCTATTGACACAAAGGGCCTCGGTTAGATTTCGCAAGTCGTCTCTATCTTGAGCTTTTAAATCATTACTTCTCAACTCATCGTCTCCTACTTCACGCTTCATAGTCCTCAGCCATGTAGTCCTGGGTCTTCCAATTCTTCAAGTGCCTTGTGAAGCCCAGTGGAAACTTTGGTGAACTAATCTCTCTTGGGGAGTGCGAAGAGCATGCCCAAACCATCTCCATCTACCCCTCACCATGATCTCGTCCACATATGGCATGAGAGTAATGTCTGTTATAGTTACATTTCTAATCTTGTCCTCCCATTATCATTCTGAGGGCTTTGTTTTCAACTCTACTAAATATATTGGAGATTGTTTCGTTGTCATACCATCACTCATGTCCATACATTGTACAAAATGGAAATCTAAATTTCATGTTAAATGCGAAGTTGAATCTTCACCAGGTACGTGTTTTCCTGAACTTCTTTGCAATGGCTGTGAAGTATTGAAGAGAAAAGATCTCTCACACTAACAGCACTTTGAGCAAACATTATCTCAAACAATACGATCTACACAATGGACGGATTTGTTGTTGCACGACAAATGTAAAGTTCCTGTGAAGCGTCCTGTACTGAATATATTAACAGATATATTACTATTCTACTGAAAAAATTCACATAGATGTCACTGTTCTATTGAATAGATTACGAGTTAATGGAGTTTGTTATGATGTTATTCTTCAGTTGGGTATGCATTCTGTTTGCGCAGTACTCTGACTACAGTTATAACTACTTTCTCTATTCATTTATCTATTCATTATTGTTTAATAAACAATAATAACTAAATGAGCTGTATTAAACAGTAAAGGTTACTACTATGAGATTCAGGGCCTCTGTAACACGGTTTTCCGCAATAATTTTTTATCTATTAATCTCATAGATATAATGCTTCTTCAGAATGCACATTATATCGACACATAAATTTTGACTATATTCTGCAATACGTAGGTTGAATAAATTTGGTACTTATAATGTAAAAGTGGCATTTTTTGAAGACGGGCCAACTTACTCAGAGAAAAGGTTTCGAACGCACTCGTTACGTAACTTATGACGGCATTTCTTCCCTCTTTCTCGATCGATGATTGGCTATACGTAACGAAGGCTATACCTCTGCCAACAATGACACAAAAGTTGAAATAAAAGCAAAGCAGTACACCTTCATGAACTCCGAAACCTCTCCACTGATAATTGTCATAATGAACAAACCAACAAAATATGTTAATAAATACAAAAACACTTCGATTATTAGTCTAACTCCCAAATAAGTTTCCTAAGAAATTACAGTCTACCTTATAGGTCACAATCAGATTTACAAGGTGTTGGGAATAGTTGGTAATTTTCAAAAACGTAGTAGACAAGCTTGACTTGATAACTGCTATATCCTATGTCAAGCAATTTTTATTTGTTGTCTATCTACCTACCTATTTACTGTAAAAAAAAAAAAAAAAAAGCCGATACCGTATTTTGGCTTTAAACCTTCACCAATAATTAGCGTCAGAATGATGACTTCATGAGGCTCCACCCACTTTGGCCTAGTTATAATTCAGGATAACACTGAAGGCTATTATGGGCATTGTTGGATCAGAAAATTTAAATTCTGGCTATAAAAACTCATTTCTCGAGTAGTTGTAAGAAGTGCTAAATGATCCTCAAGGATCCCAGCAGTTGGCCTAAACGTTTAATTCATTTATACTACTGTTGCGGCACTTCTGCTACTGTAGTATTACTACGCTAGCACAGATACCCCACCCACATTTATGTATCGTTCCGCCATTCATAAAGTCTTTGTAATGTTTTTTTCACTGTGCAATAAGCCATGGCTTCCTCGCAAATTAAGTTTAACATTAGATGATAGGTTATTTCATTAATCTGACAAATTATGGCAACTGGGTATGTTATTGCCGATGTTGAAGCTAAAGATAAAGTATGATATCATTCCTTTATTGCATTATCATCTTTACTACTATTTGTTTTGCTACATATAGTAATTATTTTAAAGGATAAATGAATTATGTTCACTTTACTCCTATAAATTCCCATTAGATGTACAAATAAAACTCCTAAAACTATTCCTGATTTATTTACAAAATGCAGTCATGCCCAAAACATATACGGCCTAAGAAGAAGAAAAACAATTAGTCCTCACTTCACTCCGCATTCTCTACACTACAGGTATAAACATAATAAAACATTAAATTGCCTTATAGCGCACCGTGCCGGTTGACCCTAGCCTTATAGCGCACCGTGCCGGTTGACGCCAGGTTTATTTTTCTAATGAATCATACTTTTTAAAAAAACAATTTATATATAACATCACATTCTAATAACTTCTACAAACTTCTGTACTGATATAGCAGTGCATATTTAAAACAAAATGAACAAACTGCCAAATTAACATATAAGCCTCCTCTGCCGCCCAGGAAAAACCATAGATAAAAAACAAATTTTCAAGTTTTGAAAAAACTATGGAAACCTGTGTATCCACGGCAATAATGCAGAGTAACTCAAATTTGAGTGGTGGAACCTCACTCTTGTACTACTAATAAATAATAATGATAATAATATTAATAATAAATTCGACTTGCTCGGGCTAGCGTGCGCTAGAAAGTGACCACTTACTAAATACCTCTTCAAACATTGAATACGTTACACCCAACACTAAATTCTCATTGGCCACTGCCTACATAACAACTGAACTTAAGTAACAAGACACTTAAGATCTGCTTACATGTCGTTAGGACAATTATTTTTCGCTATACTTCGTAACGCGAAAAAATTCTAGTCCTCACTTCACTCCGCATTCTCTACACTACAGGTATAAACATAATAAAACATTAAATTGCCTTATAGCGCACCGTGCCGGTTGACCCTAGATAATACCAAAGAAAGGGAGAGAAGGAAAAAAATGGAGAGAAGGAAAAAAATGGAGAGAGAGAAATAAATGCTCCGATTGAATGATTTACACATTTAACCTCTTTTTGAAGCCTTTGACAAACATGTTTACTTGAAACAGACTACCAACACTCATGTCTATGAAGACACCTATCATTGACGTTATCGTTTGCGATGTTTGAACTTGTAGCCACAGTTTTAACAAAAAATTATGTTTGGTTACATTACAGGAGCTTTTAAAAAACTTCTTAAAGAGAAATCGATCAAAGGACAAAATCATTCCAGCTTCCTCTGCATCAAGCAAAATACCTCAAATATGGAAAAGCATTTGTGATAACTTCCGATATCAAAAACTAAACAGTATTGGTGATTTAATTTTTTTTTTTTTTTTTTTTTTTTGTTCAACTAAGAAATCTTCAAATTACAATAAACTTAATTCCCCAAATCTCAGATAAGAAAACTTTAATGATCTATCAAAATAATAAAGAAGTTTTTCAATATAGGAAAATATAATCCGCACGGATTCTGCAACACCATATTATCAAAAAGATCCTTTGTATGCACCGATCTACCAGCTTAATGTTTCACAGGTGCTTGCAAAGATTTAACAAGTGAATTTTCCGTTGGATCTATGTAACCCCTCATTTCATGCATGCACGTTATGGCATAAATAGCTTGATCACTGGAGATTACTAAAACGCCGGAATCTAATAGAAGCGTGATAAATAAAGCAACATACAATGGCATTTCGCTTTGCTCGTGACCATTATTGTAAGTTTCTCTTTGATGAAAGACAAATTTGTAGGCCTTGTCGGTGCTGCCATTCATCGATGATAGAAGATGCTCATGACAACTGAGGTCCCCCAATTTCCTGTCCAAATTAGATGCCACCGTTAAAGACGACTGCTGGCATTTCATTGCATTCACGATCCTGGAAAGCAGATTCCAAAAATAAAACAATGTATATATATACTTGTAATTTCAAAAACCTTTACCTTCTATATCAAAGTTAAATTTCAGTGAAAAATTTTTTTTTTTTTTTTTTTTCTCTCTCCTTATCTTTGCCGTGTAATAAAACCTTTGTTACGTAAACACTCAAAGTTTGTTAATATGAACAGTCAAGATGCAGAGGACTTTCACTCAGGAATATTCTACTTAAGAATTTTTACCTCCATTTTATTAATAACCTTTGGTATAAAGCACCAAACCTCAAGTTAAAGCATCAATTGCCTCTGTACCTGGACACCAATATTAGAGATTAAAAACCTCAACATATTCTTAAAAGTAGCAAAACAGTCTAAAGAATTAATAACTCTCACAAGTCCATAACTCTGAAAAATGTAAAAAGAATTGACCATTCATCCATGTTAGTTGACAACACTTCAAAAAATCCGCTCTTTTGTACTCTTTCTGGGCTTACATACATTGATGACCTGAACAGTGTATTCAGTACAAGTTTAAATTCTTTGGTTTTCTATGATTTCCAAATCTGGCTTTTTGCTACCTACTTGCATTAAAATCGAAAATTTTATCTGGAACAACGTTCAAACATTGCCAAAGTACTTTACATAATTCTGTCGACTGCCTCCTGCTCCTTCATGTTTAATTTTAAAGATTAATTTGCTGTCCAGTTTCCAACCACTCTTTTCATGATATGAAAAAAAAAATGCGCTGTATTCATCGCTAAAAACTTCAGAATTACTCCAAACCTACTACTGAGGTGTCACAACATATAAATTTCCCAACACCAGAGGCGTCACAATAGAGTGATAAACTGCCTACATCTGAGGCGTCACAATATAGTGATAAACTGCCTACACCTGAGGCATCACAATATAGTGATAAACTGCCTACACCTGAGGCGTCACAATATAGTGATAAACTGCCTACACCTGAGGCGTCACAATATATTGATAAACTGCCTACACCTGAGGCGTCACAATATGGTGATAAACTGCCTACACCTGAGGCGTCACAATATAGTGATAAACTGCCTACACCTGAGGCGTCACAATATGGTGATAAACTGCCTACACCTGAGGCGTCACAATATAGTGATAAACTGCCTACACCTGAGGCGTCACAATACAGTGATAAACTGCCTACACCTGAGGCGTCACAATATAGTGATAAACTGCCTACACCTTAGGCGTCACAATATAGTGATAAACTGCCTACATCTTAGGCGTCACAATGAAGTAATAGGTTAAATAAGTCTGATGCAAGTGTATAGTTAAAATAAGGACCAAAATAAAAAGAATGAATTTCTGCGTCAAAACGTGCTCTCAACTGGAGCATCTGATATTTCTTCATTAAGTTCTCAACTAGCTTTGCTCAATATGTAAAAATACAGAAATACTTTATCGTTTTCATTTTAACAATACCTTTCACGACAAATTTCGTGGAAATTATGTAACAGACAACTCTGTCCAAAAGATATTCGTTAAAATAACGTTTTCGTTAATTCAGAATGTTTGGCATCTAAACAAGGTCTTTAACGACATAGTTTATCCTAACACTGTAGTTACGAAATTCGCCTTCAGTATTCGTCCTCTGTAAACCTTTCCAAATACAATTTAGAGTCTGAAAACCAATTATACTTTCTTGTAAATAAATCCAAATCTTGAAGCTTTTAAAGTAAATAGCTAGCATCCAATGCCCCTTCAAATAAACCATCCGCAGCTATGCCATCATCTAAAAATACTTCAATCTTCACTTCCTTAGATCTCCAATATCTAACAGACTTAAGAACTTTAGTAAAGATGTACCGCCGCTTCAAAAATATCTAAAGAATATCCATTATAAAAAACTTTTTAAATTTTTCCCCAATGAGAAAGATATTGGCAACGTTTTAATAGATTTCTATGCGATAAGCAGACTGTAGACTGATTAAATCCTTAAAAAGTTTGTAATAAAAAACCAACCTTTGCTTACCATTTCCATTCTTGGTCACCGTCAAAGGAATTATTTCTTAGTTTTTTTGATACCAGTGTCACCCATTCTCTTAATAAATTCTGATTCGTCCCTTTCTGACCTATTGTTACCCAATCCAACAACCACAGTAACGGTTTTGAAATGGAATTTTGTGATCGCCCTTTTAGACGTCAATGACTATCTTACCGGACCCAATCTAATTCTGTTCAATGTATTGTGAATAACAACAACCAACAGGCGATTAAAACAATAAAATAAAATAAACACAATGTTCCAATTTCCTTGTACCAACTGCTAAGTAAACAAAAATAAAGACAGCTATATTTTCACTTATCTTTTCGACGTCTTTCTTGGTACATTCCTGGCTCCAATGTCAACTCTCGGCCTTTATCGAGCTCTAGACCTCTTCCATCAAAGTTGATATGAATCCACACTTTCCCTCGATCTTTAACTAGCTTGACACTTTCGGCGATGCTGCTCTTTGCGTACTAACTCGTTTCTGCAGCAGTTTTAGATGTTCCTTGTCCTCCAAGTTGATAAACAATCGCATCTAATGCTAACATTTTCGTATCAGTTTCCTCAAAATACCGCGATGCTCATTCAAATGGTTTTCCATCATACTTTAACGAGGTGCGGATACTTGTTGAATATTCTGCTGGAAATCGGATAATAGATTGTCCATCACTTCTGAAACGGTTTCAGCATTCTGATTGCTAACGTGAAAACACTATTCACATCTGAAGCTGTATTTGACCCTGCCTGGCGTCCTGGCTAATAAATTCGACTTGCTCGGGCTAGCGTGCGCTAGAAAGTGACCACTTACTAAATACCTCTTCAAACATTGAATACGTTACACCCAACACTAAATTCTCATTGGCCACTGCCTACATAACAACTGAACTTAAGTAACAAGACACTTAAGATCTGCTTACATGTCGTTAGGACAATTATTTTTCGCTATACTTCGTAACGCGAAAAAATTCTATATCGGATGATCCGTTGGTCTGATGGAGAGTTTAGCACAAAATTCTTATTTTAACAAAAAAAGTTATATAAAGACTGTTTACATACAATCTCTCTCTTTCTCTCTCTCTCTTGGTGGCATAGTGAATAGTTAATGGAAATTTTCAAAAGCCTGAATGACATTACGAGTATTATAATCATGTTACGCTATATACAAATCAGACCTTAAATATTGGATTTAAACTAAAAACTGAATAATTACCTATTCAGGCTATAGTAAATATGGCCACGGGCTTTCTCTTGACTGTATAAAGTTGCAAGTCGTAAGACAAATGCAGTTTTGCAACCAAGGGGGCAATTCCAAATCCTGTTAGCCATTCTTGACTTATGGTTTTCAGAGCCGATGGAACAAGGTGAATGGGTGTCTGGTGGATGGGCGGGGCAAAATTTTGTCAAAAGGTGTTTACATTGCTTACGTAATGAATGTTTTCAACTCATGGCTAGTAATCACTGGCCATGACGTCGGCTACTTCATTTTTACTCTATAAAAATTAAAACTATCGGGTTTAGGTTATTGATAATGCTGATAAAATTTGTGTGTGGTTGTAAAATATACATATGTCAACCTTCAGCTACATCCGATGCTTTGATAAGGAGCAAAGTCCAAAAAACCGTGTTACAGAGGCCCTGAATCTCATAGTAGTATGTCTCTTTATGCTCTATGCAAAACGTTGTAAACAGTTCACACCTGAGATAGATGAGGTCTACATCATATGAAACGTTATATTCCCGCTTCACTTTTAATATTAAATTCAATTTAGAATTTTCACCGAGTGATATTTCCATTGCATTCTTACTGGTCATTTCGCACAGAAGTTCTGTTCCATTTCCGACTTCTTGGTTTTACCGTAAATCTAAATAATATAATTTGGAAAGTGACAGATCTACAAATAAAGACCCTTTATAGTCGTATTTTCCTTATATTTTATAGCTTGTTTACTAATGCCATGTGACACAGGATATTTCTCCATCGACTGAATTCCAATTGATACCTTGTAAGCTGTTATAAAACGATACATACACACACACACACACACACACATATATATATATATATATATATATATATATATATATATATAAATATATATATATATATATATATATATATATATATATAAATATATATATAACTGCACATTGTTCGAAAAACGCATGGAAATATGGAAATTATACTTGGCCCAATCCTTCTAATTTTGTTTGAAGTTTTCTGGCATCTAGACATACAAGGTCATTGATGCTGATATCATTTATTATAAAATAAAGATTAAACGAATATTTAATTAGAACCATAAAAAGCAAAGATGATTCTAAAAGTTAAATATCTTTCAGAAGACCTGCTTCTGAAATATAGCTAAAAATACCACCAGTATGATACGACACATTATGTCCAAGAATCTTGGCAAGGACGAACCTGCCATCCTCACCTCGAGTGTCAAACAGATATCTATTTCTTTCACTACTATATGTGGGGCATTCAAGGGCATCACATGACGCGGCACTTCGATTTCTTTTATGCATCGTCATGCAACAATTACATAAATCAAACTCTGCGTAAGTGCTTTATCAGCTTAGGATATCATGACAACACAATTTACTTTCATATCCAAATGCTTCATGTATGAGATAAATTATAGGAGTGATATTAAATATAATATGGTTGGGAAACTAGAACGTGGAATCAAATATTGATGGGGAACAGGATATTTGAAATAATCTTTATAGAAAATTAGATTGATATAATATATAGGTGTAGCCAGAGATTTTAGCCTTCGGGAAGCGTAAATGTTATTGACGCTGAATGAGCAAAGGTCTGGCAGTGATTTTAGCATTCTGGACGTGTTATAAACGTTGAAATAATAATAATAATAATAATAATAATAATAATAATAATAATAATAATAATAATAATAATAAAAACAACTACAATAATAATGATAATAATAATAACAACAATAATAATAATAATAATAATAATAATAATAATAACAACAACAACAACAACAACAACAACAACAACAACAACAACAATAATGATAATAATAATAATAATAATAATAATAATAATATTAACAATAATAATAGTAATAAAAATAATAGATCGGAGGCTGAATAATTGGAATTGAATATTGATGGGGAACTAGAATGTGCTATGGAATATGGAAGAGGAACTGGACCATGGTATGGAATAATTCGAAACAGGATTTTGGCCTAAAATATTGACAGGAATAGGGACTGTGGTATGGAATATTTTTCCTTTTTTTTTTTTTTTTTTTTTTTTTTTTTTTGAAACTGGTTATTGGAATGAAATAATTATGACAAACTGAACCTTTGAAGGAAATACTGAGGGGGAAGATGGACTTTGGTTTAAATTATTGATGGAAAAAAAAAGGACCATGAATTGAATTATTGGTTGGGAACTAAATAGAGCTAGAATATATCAATTACTGAAGTTAGACAGTGGCACTAAATAGTGATGGAAACCCTTATTCTTTGGTGTACCTAAATGATCCAATAAATCTTTAATGATATAATGAATTCTCCCGAAGAGAT
>NC_090742.1:42933993-42966493 GCF_036898095.1 Palaemon carinicauda
AAAAATTTGTATGTATACTATACAATGATAACAGCTAAATTAAGCTTCATACCAACGCACATGACAGTTAAAGGTACCTAGGTGTAAAATTCCAAAACTGTGAATTTAAAATCTTTGCCACTGTTTACCTCGGTAGAATTGGTAATGTGGGCCAGATAAAAAGCATTCAGGTACGAAAGATTATATACAGTGTATATATATATATATATATATATATATATATATATATATATATATATATATATATATATATATATATATTATTATTATTATTATTACTTGCTAAGCTACAATCCTAGTTGAAAAAGCAGGACGCTATAAGCCCAGGGGCTCAAACAGGGAAAACAGCTCAGTGAGGAAAGGAGACAAAGAAAAATGAAATATTTTAAGAGTAACAAAATTAAAATAAATATTTCCTATATGAAATATAAAAACTTTAACAAAACAAGAGGAAGAGAAATAAGATAGAATAGTGTGTTTTAGTGTACCCTCAAGCAAGAGAACTCTAACCCAAGACAGTGGAATACCATGGTAGAGAGGTTATGGTACTACCCAAAGCTAGAGAACAATGGTTTGAGTTTGGAGTGTCCTCCTAGAGGATCTCCTTACCATGGCTAAAGAGTCTCTTCTACCCTTACCAAGAAGAACGTGGCCACCAAACAATTTCAGTGTAGTAACCCTTTTGGTGAAGAAGATTTGTTTGGTAATCTCAGTGTAGTCAGGTGTATGAGGACAGAGGAGAATATGTGGAGAATAGCCCAGACCATTCGGTGTGTGTGTGTGTGTGTAGTCAAAGGGAAAATGAACCGTAACAAGAGAGAAGGATCCAATGTAGTACTGTCTGGCCAGTCAAAAGACCTCATAACTCCCTGGCTAATGTGCCAGCTATATATATATATATATATATATATATATATATATATATATATATATACATATACATATATATATGCATATATATATATATATATATATATATATATAAATATATATATATATATATATATATATATATATATACACACATATATATATGTATATATATATATATATATATAATACATATATATAATATATATATGTATGTATGTATGTATATATAAATATATATATATATATATATATATATATATATATATATATATATATATAAAATCATCCGTAAAATCGGTACTGTTGGACACAGGAATTCCTGATACACCTCACTCTGAGGAAGCGCACCCTGACACACTATAACTGTATGGCGAGTTCCTGTAGACAAACCCGACACTTTAGCCATCTCTCCCTACTGGATCTTTTTGGTTACTCTCCACAAAGTAAGAGTGTGCCAGAGAGCATTTCGTCGGAGCGATGTGTACTAAGGAATCCTGTGTCCAACTGTATAAGAGAATCTCTCCATTTTAATCATTCAGTAGCACAGATAATTTCCACCGCACATTGTTTAAGGAAGCACGAGTCATTTTAAATGTCAGATAGTAGAAGGTGATTCACCCAAGATGACAAACAACGTGAATCTGTCTCTACATAAGATCGATTGTAGGTTTTCGATTCAGTCTAAAGAATATAAACGCTGAAATCACCGGAGGTTAGTCGATGCGTAATCTAAATGTTTATTCCTTTTTACATATATAGACTTTGATACACTTTGTAGGCATATTCAAATATTGTATTAGACAGTAGGAAATTATAAAAAACTTTAGTACTCAGCACTTTTATGCATTTCCAAATATACTAGATGGGGATACAGTACAAAGTGATTTATTGATCTTGAACATCCCTCACCTGTAGATCACTTTTACTTTACCATGAAGAAGTAGATATTAGAAATAGATGATGCTAAAATTTTTCAATGTTCATACCAAGCTCTTGTGGTATATTGTCATGTGATCTCTGCGGAAGTTAACCTTACACATATAGACACATAAACACGAACACACACACACACACAAACACACACACGCGCATTATATATATATATATATATATATATATATATATATATATATAATATATATATATATATATATATATATACATATATATATATATACTCACATATACATATACATATATACACATTTATTTACACACACACATATATATATATATATATATATATATATATATATATATATATATATATATATGGGGGCGTGTATGCACGGCACAACCAAACAATAGCACTATGAGAAAAGCAACGAGTCACAAGATTCAAAGTGATCGGGTATTGGAAGACGAATCACCACCACCAATCAAAGCAAACAAACACGAAAGACAACGAGTTAAGACTTTCTCAACAAGACACTTTATGTTACGAAGTTTATGGCGATTGGGGATCAGAGAGAGAGAGAGAGAGAGAGAGAGAGAGAGAGAGAGAGAGAGAGAGAGAGAGAGAGAGGGAGAGAGAGAGAGAGAGAATCTGGCACTCTTTGAAAATGTACTTTACGCAAGAGTAAATGAAAGCGAAATGAATTGACAATTCAAGAAGTTAAAACGACAGATTAAAGGGAGAGAGAGAGAGAGAGAGAGAGAGAGAGAGAGGAGAGAGAGGAGAGAGAGAGAGAGAGAGAGAGAGAGTATAAACGGCTAATGAAAAAAAAGTAAAAAAAATTTATTTTTCTTCATTATCCGACTCTTACCCCTAACCATGACGGCCATTGCCTTCTTCTTTCCGGAAGTAAGTATATCTTTCTCCTTCTATTTAAGCAACACCAAACTTTCGTCATTGTAACTTTCGTGCTTTGACCTTCAAAAGAACATTTTGTAACTAGATCCACTGGCTTTAGCCATGACAATCTCCTTTAGGCACGATGATAGTTATGATAAGGTTTTCAATAATACACTCTTATCGATTGAAAAGTGAAGACGATATACCTACAACTCTTGATAAGAATGTATGCAATGAAATAAATAATCTATTTTCTTGAAATAAACGTAGCTTAAAAAAAAAATCACCACTACCAACCCAAAACACGAGGTAATGATGCATTTTGTACTTATTTTTAATTCAATAACACCAGTCACTTCTTGTAGAGCACATCTGTAACCAAGCACAAAACATTCAATTCATACAGAGTAGTGCTACGTTACAGTCAAATTGTTAGGTGGCAAACAAGTGGTCAGCCGTTTTATGTCAATAAACAGTGATGAAGGAATAGATATTTAGTAGATACAACTATAATAAATATAGTGTAGAGTGCATGAGACATGATTTTAGTTGTCCTTTCATTTCATCACTAAATAAAAAAAAATAGCTTTACTACACAGTAGTCTAGAAATTTTATTCCAGCTTTGACCAAGTTGTGGAGTAGTTTTCATAATCGGGTAGCTGAATCAGTAGAACTTCAAAAGTTCAAACTTGCAGCAAATGTTTTTACATTGACAGGAACAGGCTGACATAAGTCTTCTTATAGTTTACATATGGAATATCTGTTTTGATGTTGTTACTGTTTTTAAAATATTTTATTTTAGTTGTGCATTATTTCTTATGTCATTTGCTTATTTCTTTTCCTCACTGGGTTATTTGTCCATGTTGGAGCCCTTGGGCTTATAGAATCTTTCTTTTCCAACTACGGTTGTAGCTTAGATGATAATAATAATAATAATAATAATAATAATAGTAATGGCTGCATCGGCAGAGTTTATTTTCTTATCCAATTTTTCTATTTTCCGGATAATTCTCTTCTCTAGAGCGCTACAATCAGCCAGCAGACTTGAAAAATTCATCAGTCGGGTGAATGACAAAATCGGGAAGACTTTTCAAGTATATTCTCACAAAATACAAGTAAAACTTTGGTACAGAATAGTAAAAACTACGACGCGTTTCGAGGATAAGTCCTTCCTCTTCTTCAGGTAGAGAGTGAGTTGGATGCTGCAGTCGGGTGGTATTTATACCCAGGATCAGGATTAAAAGTGAAAGGGCTGGAATTTTCATCGGTTTTCATTGGTTGATCGGAGCTGATATGATATGGTGTCTGGTGTACGATGATCTCGGCCGGGAATACCGAGATCATCGTACACCAGACACCATATCATATCAGCTCCGATCAACCAATGAAAACCGATGAAAATTCCAGCCCTTTCACTTTTAATCCTGATCCTGGGTATAAATACCACCCGACTGCAGCATCCAACTCACTCTCTACCTGAAGAAGAGGAAGGACTTATCCTCGAAACGCGTCGTAGTTTTTACTATTCTGTACCAAAGTTTTACTTGTATTTTGTGAGAATATACTTGAAAAGTCTTCCCGATTTTGTCATTCACCCGACTGATGAATTTTTCAAGTCTGCTGGCTGATTGTAGCGCTCTAGAGAAGAGAATTATCCGGAAAATAGAAAAATTGGATAAGAAAATAAACTCTGCCGATGCAGCCATTACTTTTAACTCAACCTGCCTAAAAGAGGGTCTCCTACCACGAAATAATAATAATAATAATAATAATAAAAACAACAACAATAATAATAATAATAATAATAATAATAATAATAATAATAATAATAATAATAATGATAATAAACTCTAAAGCTGCAACGAAGAAAAGTATCTTATTCAGACGCGACGTGCTTTTGAAGAAGAAGAAGAATAAGAAGAAGAAGAAGAAGATAAAATCAACAACAACATTATTCCAAAGTTGATAGCATTATACGCCATGTGAAGAAAAGCTAATGGAAACTGTGCCTCTCTTCTTTGTGTTTGGGAAATGGGAGAGCTTTTGAAAAAAGCAACCCCTGGGGGATTATTAATACCGTTCTTTATTGGAATATTGGATGCTAGAGTTTACTGTAATAGATTTAACAGTCTTTGAATTCTTTATGAGGAAAGTGTTGAATTTTTATTCTACACTTTTCAATAACAAAAATGCAATATACAGCAAATTTTTCGAATGATATTCCTGTCTATCATTGTGTATTATAAGCTAACATCATAAATAAGGAACACACATAAGTATACACATACTACATACCTACACGTGTATTTTTCTTTTTAATTGTATATCTGTTTTGGGTCCTTATACTTTTAAGGAATATCTTTTCTGTTACAAGACAAAATATCTCTTACTCCATTCATCGTTATACAGGTTAAAATACCATTTAGCCTCAAATTAACAAATACAGTTGGCCACAGGAATTCCAGACACCACTAACCAGAGTATGGAAAGATGGCATCAGTGGTCGGTAGGGTTATAAACACAAACTTCCCCCTCAGTAAGTGTATGACAAGGTGTACTTCTCGGAGTGAGGTGTGACAGGAATTCCTATGTCCAACTGTACCTTTGTTCCTGTTTAAATGATGAACAAAATACGGTGGATTTGCTCAAAAGAATCGGAAACTTCTTGAACTTGAACATTCGCAAAGGCAACTAAAATATTTAAAGAATTGAGCTATAATCATTTCTACCTAAATTCGTTCTTGTTCCTTAAAATATTCAGGATTCAGTATGATTTTGGATACCGGTTTGATCGTGATAACTTGATGTTCAATATCCTCGAACATAAAATCATATTACTTTCAAAAAAGTCTCATAATCGAACAAAGTTATTTACGGAATATCTTTGAATGTCTGAAATGAAAAAGCAAATTCAAAACATCTCCGTTTTCTTTAAAAGAAGTAATTAGGAATCCCCTCCCTGAAATCAAACGAAATATTAAGGCCCATTAAATATCTTCTCAATCTTTCCTAAATGGCTTCCATGAAAAGGTTATCTGGTGTGAAGTGCACAGATTGGAGTTGATTTCATTCCGAGACAGGCAAATCTCTATTAAAGATAAGGAACTTCTATCAGTGAGTCAATAGCTAAGAATCCTGGTCCGTGCTTACATCCATATTCCAGGTTTTTTTTTTTTTCTAACTTTCGCCAACTTCGTTGCGAAGGTCATATTTTGATAGACGTATGTTTGTATGTCTGTCTGTTTGGGATTTGCATAACTCAAAAATTATTTGACCGAATCTCATGAAATTTGGTGGGATGATTAACCATGACCAAAGGACAATTTTATTAAAATTTGGGAATGATTGAGTCAAACGTCAAGGCCAAAGTCACGAAAAGGTAAAAAAACATCTTTTTGCCAAATCGTGGCCCTTTTATATCAGATTTGCATTAAACTAGTGCTCCAATGAGCATAATTCAATTGCCGATCTTGTGATAAACATGACATTGGCGAGAGTATGCGCTCTACGAGTGCCCGTTCTAGTTCTGTATGTAATGCCCAAAAGTGTATACTAAAATGAGAGATTGTACATTATAAAAAAAACAAAAAATTAGTATGCGTTATAACGCGTTTTTATGAGAGAGAGAGAGAGAGAGAGAGAGAGAGAGAGAGAGAGAGAGAGAGTTGTGATGATTTAATATAAACGCACATCAACTCGTTTCGTGAAGCAACAATCACAACAACCGAAACTTACCGCATAAAATGGGAAACAGAGACTTGCCTCCTACACAAGAAGAAGCTGCTGGCTCTCGAAGACAAACGGAGGAGCAGCGTCCGAAAGACAAGAACGAACTGAAACGTGTAACAGATGGAGGAAAGGGAAAGAAGGCTTCAGTAAAGACGGCGAAAGTCTACGCCAGTCTATCAACATTTGTTGAAATGAAGCTAAGCTTGAGACGGAAGAGAACTGAACGGCTGAACTAATGTGCAGGACGTGGATGATATCAGTATATAAAACAAAAAAAAAAAAACAAAAAAAAAAAATACGGGAGAGATTCCTCGAAGTTGAGATTTCTTGCTACACAGGCTACTTCTCATGTCCTTGTCATTACCAAACGTTAAGGCTGAAATGCCTGAGTGCCTGTTATATAGATATAAAATCAATAACAGTAGTAACATGATTGCCTTGCCGCTGGTATTTCGACCATTATTATTATTATTATTATTATTATTATTATCCCAGTTAGGGAAGGAAACAATGATAAATATAATATTTTAAGAATAGTAACAAATTAAAATAAATACTTCGTATAAAAACTATAAAAGAGATATTAGCTCTGTTAACTACCTGAAAGACACCGTAAGTCGAAAAATTACCTGTGAATATCTCCTATATTTCATAGGGTTTGGGGGTTAGTAGCCTCGCTGAAAACAACGGAAGTGTAACCCATTCTGGCACCAACCCCTATGAAAGAACATTATGTAAACAGAAGACCCTTAACTACCACCAACGAGCGTTGGTGACTACCGGGCAGACTAATTCCCCTCCTCTCTCTTCCATACATCACAGCATAGGGTGAAAGGTACAGTACTAAGCGTTGACAGACAGACAGACACAACGACATTAAGGAATTAAAAAGTCGATAATTTAGAGGGATAAATTCATTTAATAAACATATGCCTACGGAAGGTGTGAAGGGTAGCAAATAGAAGCCCCCCCCCCCAAGGGAGGGGAGGGGAAATTGAAGCAAATGTTAAATTTTTGTGTTACTTGAAAAAATAATATTTACGAAGGCCTGAAGGCGAAAATGCTGCTGACATGTCCTAAACTTTCTGTACGTCAGTGAACTTCGACTTTTTTTCCCCAAAAGTTAAGACTTTTATTAATGATTTCCTGGTTCATTGGCGTGATAGTATATGGATGGTTAGACTTGAATTCACTATGAGATGTAATCAGATTTTTCTAATTTCTAGGTACTCTGACCTAAGAATTATCAAAATGATTTATAGTTTACCATGATTTTCAGTTAATTTTACATATGATTTCTCTTTTTCAACGATGATGATCGTGAATGAATTTTCACCTGTTTATTGATACTATGAAATGACTTGATGATTTTCATCCAATAGAATCTTGGTTCATTGGGAGTAAAATATAGAATTAATTTCTCAAGAATTTATCATTTCTTTGATATGACCACAAATTCAATTACTTCAACAAATCAATTTCTGTAAACGATTCATCTCTTCTAAACGAAAAAAAAATATTAATCATAGAAAAATTAATCTCATAATATATTTTCGTCCTACCAACACTTCTTGATCAATTTTAGTAATTTCCTTTACCTTTACCAAAAGCAATATCAAATATACATAAAAATGTAATTAAAGAATTGATTGTGATGAAGTGAGAATAACTTCATTTTAATATGATTCCAGTAGTCTGAGAAAAGTAATAAATTCTACAAAACTGTCAGACCAGTGAATTTCAAAATCCGGAGATCAATTTTCCATTCAGAGACGGAAATGAAAGAGTCGCATTACAAAACGCATCGCACATCTTCATCCAACAGAAATCAAAGGGAAATCGTTTTCCTTTTATCCTCCGGCATGAAGCGTCTCTGTACAATCTGGATTCGGAGAGCGTTTTACAGAATACATATAAAGATCATAAAATCTAAATCTGCAGCTGTAAAACTGACACAGGCGTTGGTTAACAGCCGCTTAAAGTTCGATACACACGGACCAAAGTTTGAGATATTCGGCAACACACATGCTGAAACCGACACCGTTTTAAAGGCTATTTGACAATAACTCTCTCTCTCTCTCTCTCTCTCTCTCTCTCTCTCTCTCTCTCTCTCTCTCTCTCTCTCTCTCTGCAAATGGCGGGAATAAATTGAAAATAACAGACCATTGTTATTTCCGTTCATGTGCCGATAACCATTGATTGTAACAGATGAAACTCAGTAAATAATTTTTCCAATCCCTGTTTTCGGGATATTTGACAATCTCTCTCTCTCTCTCTCTCTCTCTCTCTCTCTCTCTCTCTCTCTCTCTCTCTCTCTCTCTCTCTCTCTCAGCAAATAGCTCGAATAAGTTAAAAATAACAAAGACCATTATTATTCAGTTCATGTGCCGATAACTATTTATTGTAATATAGAACTTAATTAATATTATAATATAGTTAAAGGCTAGTTGGCAATATCTCTATAATAATATATATAAATTATTATTTCAGTCAAGTGCGTATAGTTATTAATTTTAACAAATGGATCTCAGTAAATAATTTTTCTTATCCCTAGTTAAAGGGTATTTGACAATATCTCTGCAAATTGCGGGAATATTTGTTTTAAACGCGCCAGTCTACAGATGGAAATCGATTAACTATTTTTCACAACATTTAGTAAAGTTCGAGTTTTTAACTCGAGTTGTGTTTTGTTCACAAGTTAAACTAATACATTCTCTTATAAAATATCTGTGATGACCACTTGAATTAATTCAATATAAGACGTGAATTGACAAACATTTCCTGTAAATTCTTCATTAGAGATCAAGTTTTTTGACACCATGAAAAGATTAATCAAAACTTTCTCACTGGCTTATCAACATTGATAGTTACTGGCTCTCATGTTTGAACGGCGCTGAGTATGACTTGCAATTTAAAAGGAATATTCATTTAAAACAATTTTGTATGTGTCTAATATAAGAAAAAGGTTTCCCAGCAATGAGATTGTGATTGTAGTACAGGCATATCAATAACGTTGTCTCTCTCTCTCTCTCTCTCTCTCTCTCTCTCTCTCTCTCTCTCTCTCTCTCTCTCTCGATGTTCAAATTAGAGGAAATTTGAATTCTTAAATTAGAAACGAAATTATCTTTGTAAAAACATTTCTAGAGAGAGAGAGAGAGAGAGAGAGAGAGAGAGAGAGAGAGAGAGAGAGAGAGAGAGAGAGATCAAATTACTCACAAGGAAATTAAGAAGCAGGACAACACCTGGACCAAGGCAAAATGATCTGAGATAAGGAGTTGTACCAACCGTGTGTCACACAATCGTACATAGTAACGACATTTCATTTTGTGTATATATATTATGCATGTATCTTCAACCTCCCCTCGCACGGATAAGAACCTGAAATAACATGTGTTTTTTTCTCCGTTAACTGTTAACCGGTGCGGTGTCGGTTGAACATGAAATTGCCTGTTATGTCTTTTGTGCTCTATTTGCCTGGAGTTTATGAATATAAAATCGGATGTTCTGTAATAAAGTTACTCAGTTGCTTTCATTCCGCCTCTGAGTCACAGCCTTCTCTCGGCACGTCACATTGGTGAGCCCGGAGTGGCTCGCTCCTCGCCCCCCCCCCCCCCTTTCACCGTAACTGTGACACCCTGAAAACATACCTTCTGCAGCAGTACTCGCCGTCGCCAGCCGCCCGTATAGCAAAGCTTTTTCAGCTCTCTCAACAACCGTTGGGGGACCAAAGGGCTTTGCTCACCCTCAGGGAAATGACCAGTATCCCTTGCCTGCAACCTGCTGCAGATGGCTCTCCTCGTGAGGTGAACCTACTTCGTGCCCTTTGCGTAAGCCGTTTACCCGAACCTCTACGCGCTGCCATACCCGATGTCGATAGTTTACCCATAAAGGACTTGATGACCAAAGCCAACGCCCTTACGGGCACCCACTTCATGACCTTCAAGACATCCATCAACGCATCCACTCCTGATGAAGAGGACACCTATTCATCGTCTACCGAAGCCGATGTGAATGCCGTAGGACACACACGCCTATGAATGCCGTAGGACACACAAGCCTATGAATACCGTAGGACACACTCGCCTATCCCCGTGATGAGCCGGAGCGGCAACAAAGCCACCCATCACCCACCACTCACTCGCGCCCAAACCAACGGCTTCTACAGCCACACACTGCTGCCCATTAGCTGCAGTTTTGCTACTACCACTCCAGATTCGGGGCGGCCGCGAAGAAATGTACAGTATGTAATTTTTAGGGGGGGAACCATGTACCAACCGTGTGTCACACGATCGTACATAGTAACATCTCATTTTGTGTATATACTATGCTTGTATCTTTGCTCTGCCCTCGCACTGATAAGAACCTGAAATAACATGTCTGCTTTTTCACCGTTAACTGTTAACCGGTGCGGTGTCGGTTAAACATGAAATTACCTGTTATGTCTTTTGTGCCCCTTTTGCCTGGAGTTTATGTATATAAAAACGGATATTCTGCAATAAAGTTACTCAGTTGCTTTCACTCCGCCTTTGAGTCACAACCTTCGTCGGCACGTCAGAGAGTCAAGTGATTCAACCGATTTAAGAGGGAGAGAGAGAGAGAGAGAGAGAGAGAGAGAGAGAGAGAGAGAGAGAGAGAGAGAGAGCATCTGATGCGGACTAAAATAGGCAGTTGATTACTAACAGATAAAAAGATGAAGATAAGACTAAAAAAGAACCCTCCGAAAAAAAAAAAAAAAAATCAAAGCCCTCACTGATGAACGTTGGGTGGAATCAAGATTGTTTTCGACCAAAAATTTAAAATTCATGAGAATCTTCACATGAATTGCAGTGGAAATTTGGATATCATAAAACAATTTCTGCTTAAATGTGAAAACAGAGAGAAAGTTAACAAAAAAATTACCCATTCCTTACTTTATGAATAAATAAAATATGCCTGGTTACAAGTAAATTCTTCGCTAAACAATAAAATAATGTATAGGTATATATATATATATATATATATATATATATATATATATATATATATATATATATATATATATATATATATATATATATATATATATATATATATACCCTCATCTCCTCCTACCCCTATTGACACTAAGGGCTTCGGTTACATTTTGCCAGTCGTTTCTATCTTAAATATCTAATTCAATACTTCTTCATTCATCAACACCTACTTCGGGCTTAATAGTCCTCAGCCATGCAGGCCTGGGTCTTCCAACTCTTCTAGTGATTTGTGGAGCCAAGCTGAACGTTTGGTGAACTACACACACACACACACACACACACACACATATATATATATATATATATATATATATATATATATATATATATATATATATATATATATATATATATATATATATATATACACACATATATATAAAATGTTCAGTCTCTCGGGCATTGTCCAGCGGCTTTTCAACAAATATTGTATTCATCTGGGAAAAAAAGTTTAAGAGAGATAAAGGGAAATGTATTGTGAAGTCATATCGTTATCAACAATATTTATGGTCATTATAATGATACAAAAGATAGTGATGCAAATACTATAAAAAGAAAAAAAGTAATTTATAACTTTACGGGACATGAATGCTGTTCTGATTCGGCAATAATGAACCCATCTTATCAAGTTTATAATTACCTGCTCTTTTTTTTGTAATTTCAAAATTACTTGACCCATGTGACTTTGAACTTGAAAATGTCTCTAATAACGAAAGTACCAGATTTCTGCATCGGTGGAACCAAGTCTCAGACCATCACGACCGTAACGACAAAACGTCAGGGACTTATAAGACCCTTAGCTCCGACGAATGGACGTTGGTGGCCACAAGGCAGATTAATTCTATGGAATCAGAGCAGAGACAAATGGTCAATGGTACTTTGCGTTGACAGATTAGGGACACGCTTATCATAAATGAAATCTATTGCTAGTGATATAAACTCACCAGCCAATTGAATTGACAAAATAAGAGAGAATGTGTAACAGGAAATAGCATGAAAATAAATATTGGAAAGTATAACAGGATAAAAAAAGTAAAAAATATGAAAAAATCCTGTTAAAATCAAAGCTAGTATATATAGGGACCGACGTACCTTAGTTCACTGCACAATTTTATAACTTTTTCCAATAACTTTCCAGTTCTTTTGTGCAAACGAATTTTGACTTTACATGTTATTCGAATAGGGTTCCTTAGATTCAGTTTATTGTATCATATGTCAAAGTGCTGTTAGAGTGACATACATTTCTGAATAATCTTTTTACTTAACGTTTCTCTCTAAGGGCAAGTTTCCAATAGTTTTGCTGCTCAAGTGATATGAAATAAAATAAATTAGTTCTTTTAGTGTCTCCAACCTCACCATTCTTGTGAACTAAGGATAGCGGATTTGGGGGAGCCTATAGGTCTACCTGCTGAGACATCAGTAGCCATTGCATGGCCATCCCTCGTCCTAGCTTGGCTGGAGAGGGGGTTTGGGCGCTGATCATATATACTGGATATATATATATATATATATATATATATATATATATATATATATATATATATATATATATATATATATATATATATATATATATATATATATATATATATATATATATATATATATATATATATATATATATATATATATATATATGACTTATTGCACGGTATTGTGATTTTATCAGATGCCTATTTTTATTTTATTCAAATGTCAAGAGCAATGACAAGGATAAGTTATAAGAATAAACTCATTTGTTCTAACATATTTTCTTATTAAAATCGTTGGCTAAACACTCAACTCCGAACCCTTGCTTATTATTATTATTATTATTATTATTATTATTATTATTATTATTATTATTATTATTATTACTTGCTAAGCTGCAACCCTAGTTGGATAAGCAGGATGCTATAAGCTCAGGAGCCCAACAGGGAAAATAGCCCAGTGAGGAAAAGAAACAAGGAAGAATAAAACATTTTAAGAACAGTGTCAACAATAAAATTAATATTTCCTATATGAACTATAAAAAACTTGAAAAAACAAAAGGAAGAGAAATAATATAGAATAAGTGTGCCCGAGTGTACCTTCAAGCAACAGAACTCTAACCCAAGACCGTGGAAGACAGCTGCCATTCGTCTACTGAGAATTTATAATTATTACTAATCGGTAGAATGTATCATTCTTAAATTTCTTGTGTTGCCAAAGTTAATCTATTTCTGTTTCTTGTTTCTCTTCTATGGCATATTGTTTCAATATCGTAAGAAATATATTTCTTCTCAACACTTTATCCTTGCAAGTAACACGGTAAATATATATATTTTTTTTTTTATAAAAATCGTTCCTAATACGACCCAAATACAAAAGAACCTAGGAAACCTCTGATCTATTCTTATTCAATTGTTCTTCCAGTCGATGGAAAAACCTAGACACGGAAATGAAACTGGCCCATTACAAAACACAACAAATATTTTTTCCAAGATCTTTTTTTCCACCCGAAATCGTTTTCCTTTCCAGTAGAAAATCTTGAATTCTATTTACAACCTGGCTTCATTTGACATTTGAAAACGCTCTACGAAATTCATATAAACCCAATAAAAAATAATTTGAACCTGTAAAGCCTTCCAGAATCCTGGATTATAGCTTTAAGCTCGGTTGACAACAGGAGGATTTTGGGATTCTTGCAAAGTATGCGACTGGAAGCGAAATGATTCCAAAGGATGTATAATTGAATTTTTAACCGGACATTATTAAGGAATCACAGGAAACGAACTAAACTTCTGAATCTAATTTCGACTACTTACCTTGCCTGATTTCATTGCATTAGCTAAAATTTAAGTTTTTTAGATCTCGTATTCTTGAGTTAGCAAATCACTTTCAATTATGATATAACCATATTGAAATTAATCTATAATTACTAAACATTTTCATTCGATTTTCTTAGACTGCAATACAGAGTAATAAGTCTCTTTTTATAGTTTATAGATTTTATATTTTTAATTATTCATAAAATATTTTATTTTGATTGTTCATTACTTCTCTTGTAGTTTATTTATTTCCTTGTTCATTTCCTCGCAGGGCTATTTTTTCCCCTGTTGGTGCCCTTGGGATTATAGCATCCTGCTTGTCCAACTTGGGTTATAGCTTAGGTAATAATAATAATAATAATAATAATAATAATAATAATAATAATAATAATAATGCTTGAAGTGTTGCAGTATGTTCAAAACTTTTCTATGCTATAATAGAAGTTACAGTTGCTGCAAAACTTTTCGCTCAATCTCTACACTTCAAAATAAAAACTTTCTTCTGGTCCACTCTTCATGTTATGCTGTAAAAAGTATCATTTCTCAATTTAGTACCTACACTAACAGGTTAGCCTCTATACATAATGCAGTTACAACGCAAACAGAGGTCTCTATAAATATCGCATACTACTTGAGTACATGATTCAGCTTTACCAACTTAATTCGTATTGAAATTAATTTCCGTAGTAATGCTATACACAAATGCTGCAAAAAAAATATATTCTACAAGCCTTCATCCATTATCTCTGCGTTAACTAAAATGCAGTAATTTCCAGCATCATATCAACAACTATCTGCAATGTAAAATTCTGTTGCAAGATGTCATTACTTCCACGTGAATATTAACGATATCATCATGAGGAAAAGGTTATAAAAGGGCTATTTCCTGAAATCGTATGTTGAATGAGAGCATAAAAATTAGAATAACGTCGGCTTTTCCAAACTTACCGAGGAAACATAGATGTATTTTAAATCTTTTTCATTGTTTGGTTCCATCCCGTCTAGCATTAATTGGGGCTATCAAAACGTGATATATTACATAAAGTATTTAATAACGAATTAAACGAACGTTTTACATATTTATTTTATGAGTGCGTTGCGATTACACAAATGAAGATGAAAGATTCTCTAAGGTCCTACAGAAATGAACAAACATCAGTAGAATAGAAGAGAAAATCCCTTGAAGAATTTGGATTTTGAAAATCCTACCAGAAAGAAATCTCTCTCCTAAAAAATCAATAAAGTTATGTAAGTGAAAGGAGAAATATCTTTTACACGTAGGATTAATTACTCTTAACTATTTCCTTTGAAATTCCATTCAACCATTTCTTTTGGCCTGATGGCAACGTCTATGCCTGGTGATCACCAGACTGGGATTCAAGTCCCACTTAAACAGTTAGTTCGTTTAGTGTTTGCAACCTCCCCATCCTTGTGAGCTAAAGATGTGAGGTTTCGGGAAACCTGGCCTTCCATGGTCCTAGCTTGGGTAGAGAGGGGACTTGGGCGCTGACCATAAATGGTCAGTCTCTCGGGCACTGTCCTGGTTGCTACGGAAATGTCACTATCCCTTGCCTCTGCCATTTATGAGCGGCCTTTAAAATTTTAAACCAGCAGGATATAAGTAGAGAGTCGACCGGGAACTTACCATTACAAACGATAACTAGATGAGTTTCTAACACCGACTAATTACTTGATTATTACACTCTAGAGTCTAGAGTATTTTACTTTACTGCTATAACCTGAGGCCGGGGTTCTTCAAGAATTTCCCGGAGAGATTACTAAACGAATAATAACTGGATGGGAAATGACGGAATAAAACCTGATTCAATAATAGCCTGAAACAACTTTAATGTTCTGTGTAACAAAGCTTGAAAACAAATCATTAATTTTGTCGCCCCAAATGTAAGCCCATGTACAAAAAGCCATTGTAAAGTCTAAATTAAAAGGACACTAGATCAACCATTACATAATTCCGCCTAAAGGAAACTAAGAGTATTTTTTTTTTAAACTATCCAAAAGGAATCTCCTATTAAGTATAATGTAAAATCTGGATTCCCCTTTGCCTTGAGAAACGCTTTACAGAACGCATATAAAACTATAAAGAGAATCTGAAGCCATAAAGTCTTCGACACCATCGGTCCCAAGGTCGTTTCGAGTTGAATAGTCAGTTAGAAAACGGAGACGGTTCTGAGGGCGTCAAGATGGACGTCAAGGGCCGTTGAGGGACCTTCCTTCGGAGGAATTGGTCCTTGGGAAGAGTTGGGGACATAAACACACATTCAATAAGGACTTTTATTATACTCGTGTATGCGACGCCTCAAAAATGGCGCCTCAATATTTAGATAGATATACAACATACGCCCACGGACCCCCTCTTACCAGGGTAAGAATTCTCCCTCTACCTCCTAACCGAGAGACATGGAGAGACCGATAAGTTATACACCTGACAATGCCACTGAGCGTGACCAATAAGTGCGTGTATATATATATATATATATATATATATATATATATATATATATATATATATATATATATATATATATATATATATATATATATACACACACACATATATATATATATATATATATATATATATATATATATATATATATATATATATATATATATATATATATATGTGTATATACATAAATATGTATATATATGTATATATATATATATATATATATATATATATATATATATATATATATATATATATATATATATATATATGCATATATTTTTTGGGGGGGCTCAGGCCATGTCGTCCTGATGGAAGTTCCTAATTGGTAGCTTTCTAGGGTATATTTGACTACAGTGATATTCCCAGAGAATTTTACCTTAAGGTATCCAGAATTCTAACTCCTGGAGCGAATATCCCTAAATAATCTCACAGGGATATCGCATAATATATATATATATATATATATATATATATATATATATATATATATATATATATATATATATATATATATATGTGTGCATATATTTTTGGGGGGCCTCAGGCCATGTCGTCCTGATGGAAGTTCCTAATTGGTAGCTTTCTAGGGTATATTTGACTACAGTGATATTCCCAGAGAATTTTACCTTAAGGTATCCAGAATTCTAACTCCTGGAGCGAATATCCCTAAATAATCTCACAGGGATATCGCATAATATATATATATATATATATATATATATATATATATATATATATATATATATATATATATATATATATATATATGTGCATATATTTTTGGGGGGGCTCAGGCCATGTCGTCCTGATGGAAGTTCCTAATTGGTAGCTTTCTAGGGTATATTTGACTACAGTGATATTCCCAGAGAATTTTACCTTAAGGTATCCAGAATTCTAACTCCTGGAGCGAATATCCCTAAATAATCTCACAGGGATATCGCATAATATCAGAGGACGTATTCTTGACACGTCACATAGCTATCTTTGCCCCGAACGGTATTAACGCTTCGAGGGGGATATAGTGACAAGAATCCGAAACGAGAATGAAAACAGAGCCGCTCATAAGGCATCTCTCCTATTCCGTTTCCAGTGTGTATATGATGAAGGCGGTAGCGCCCTCTTAATTCCTTTTCGTGTAGCTCTACTACTCGGCGTTTCCCCTTGTGTTCTCTCGTTATTTTGGATTTAATTCAACTTTTTGATGACTTCTCCGGCCTCTGCTGCCTCTGGAAAGTTGAGTATAATCTTTACTATGTATAAATGTAAGCTCTTGTCGTTTTGAATGAAATCAAAAGTGACATTAACGTAAACAAGAGCTGTTGCCTACCGGAGGCATCCTGGATGCTATCGCTTGCTCTTATGGGTCAGTTAGTTAGCTAGAGCGACGTTCCCGGTTTGTTACGCTTTAATAATTTAGCTATTTAGCTACTCTAGAAATGCTTATATTGTTCGGTCTGTTTTACCTCTATTTCGACACGGGTCGAGGTACCGATCTTGCCCTTCGCGAGGCTTCGTAGCCTAGACGTCAGGCACTAGTGCTTTCATGCAGGATATAAGTTTTTCCAAGTGTTATTTTATTGAAGCTATAGGCAAATATTTTATACATGTAAGATATTGTTGAATATTTTTTCCAAGATTGTATACGAGAGAGTTTCGGTGATTTAGGTAATCAATTCTCACCTTACCTAGCTAGTATTCTAGGTACAGTAGTATACTTTCGCACATCCCCGATTGTTCTTTTCTCCTCCGGAGGCCAAGTTCAATCCCTCTCTCCCTCTGAAAGCCCTTGGCTTAATCCTAGTGGTTCTACCTGTATATTAATCCAGGTATTACTATTCTAGGATATTTCTGCCCTGTCCTGATAACCAGAGTGACTGGTTTTTGGTTTTGGGCAGAACTTCAGAGTTTTTAGTCTGTGGTCTGCTTCTTCCTACCACGGAGAATGAGTCTCCTTTGCTAGGTTAAGGGCGGACACAGGAAGCCTTGCTTCCCTAGTCTATGTCGGAAGGATTCTGATGATTCCTTACTTTAGTGGCCTAGCAGACTGTCCTGTGTTATTTTTTCTCGGGCTGGAGAATGAGTTTCTTGGTGCCGGCGAAATAACTTCACCTAACTTTGTTCTGGTTGGGAGGAGGATAGCAAGCATTGCCAGTCTTCCTCCCTAATAGACAACTCTTGGTTAGGATGAGCTTCCCTAACTGCTGTGTGTGTCTCTTGCTAGAACGAAGTCTTTAGGACCCTTATCCCTTCCCCACCTCTCTTTCTTTTATTTTCCTTTGGCCATAGTCCTTCTTCCGTACCTAGCATAGGTTAGGATGGAGGAACGGCTCAGGTCTCTGCCGGCTGGCAGAGACCCTTTGTTCTTTGCAGAGTGAACCCCAGACCTCCCTTGGTCTCTCTTCCATGTCTGCCGGTAGAGCCCGGCAGGCTGTGGATTCTTTGGAAGCCTGAATGCTACATTCTTCCCTTCCATAAATTCACTCTTTCTGGATGGAAGGTCGTATGGCATGCCGCCTTATAACCTTTCATCCATACTGTTTCTCTGACTATTGTGTTGCACCCCTATCCCGGCTGCCGGCTTGACAGCCGACAGCCGGGCAGGTAGAGGTTCTCTGGTTCTTGGCTACTGCCGGTCGGCATGGGTTTTATTACCTTTGCCGTCCGGCAGTGGAATCACAGCCCGAATCTGCTGGCTGTTACGATTAACGGCTGGCAGCCGGGTATTAGTGTTTTCAGCTGTCGGCTGGCAATGATTGCCGGCCGGCACACAGTCGCGAATCAGTGAGCTGCCGTCTATTAGTTAAAGATAGTATATTTTTTATCTATAAAGGGGTAGATGCCGGCCGGCACGTGCTGGCGTACGCCGGTACCTACCGGCACGTGCTGACTGGCACAACAGCATGCGATGTACAGTAGTTGCTATATTCGTAGTGTAGTACACACTGCATTAGTAGAAACTGCTGTACAGAGTTAGTGATAACACTAAAGTTCTTCATCATACTTAATGTTATCTTGTAAGCCTTTTGTTGAGACCGTACATTATATAGAAAGTGAGTTCTTTCTGTATTCTTTCGATCCCGTATATTAAAACTACACATTAAATTTCCGTTTCGGAAATTACATAAGGTATTCTAGTATAGAATTAACCTTAGTTTTAATATCTTGGGAGGTTTCGGCAATTGACTGGACAGGAAATACAAGTATGTGTGTCTTTCCTTCTTTCTTTTATAGCTTTTCTATATAAGCTAAATGTTTCAATATAAGTGAAAAGCTTTCACTTGATACTCATGGATTTTTCTTCTCTTTACTGGAGGACCATCCGAAGTGCGGGAGTGTGTTCTGTAATGTCCGCAGTATGTTCTTCTGTGGAGATCAACATTGTAGGAGGCAAGCAGCATGCGCAGCCTCCAAAGGTGATCTTCGGTATTGGGACCCTCAGGTTTGTACAGTATGTTCTAACCTGATTACTGAGGCTTTTGACGACCCCAAGTCGAAGGAGTCAAGGGAGGCTACCAGGGAAAAATTACGATCCTGGGTGAGGGGTTTTCAGAAAAACACCTCAGGCCCCTACCTTCCAAATGAGAAGATGAGGGCCTACTTTTTCCCTAAAGCATCAGCCGATGCAGTCATTCCTCAGCCTCAGGTGGAGATACCAACTGCCCAGAATCCGGTGGATTCTGAAGTCTCGGCCGCCCTTCAAGGCATCCAATTGGACGATAGGATGTCGGAGGTGTCGGATTCTACAGAGAAGGACCTTCTAGGAGAAGGTCAAGAGGAGGAGCTGTGCCAGACTCCTCAAGTAGAAGAGGAAGAAATCGATGAGGTGTCGGTTACATCGGTTCCGGACCCAGAACCTATTCCCTCTACATCGTCTGCTATCCCAGATGACCTGGGAAGGACTCTTTCTTCTATTGTTGAGATGATCCAACAAATTCAGAAGAAGAATGATGAGAAGGAGGCTGCAATGAAACTGGGGATACGTAGACTTGCAGCATCACGTGGGCCCCAGAAGCGACTCAACGTGAAGGATCTTCCTTTGTGCTCGGACACCAAACCTTGGAGGTATGCCGAACACATGCCAATGACAATCGGGAAGATCATCATATCTGAAAAGTTGGGAGCAATTCCCCTGGAAGAGGTGGAATTTTGGCCCAATAAAGATTCCTACCCGGACTATTATGTCCGCCTTAGGAAGGAGCCAGCCTCAAAGGAGGAGACTGAACCGAAGGAGGCCATAGTTTTTGACCATAGTAAAGCTCAGGCGTTACTATCGAGCTCGATGAAAGAGAGGGGCTTCTCGAACTCAAAGGTGCCAGCCTTGAGTAAGAAGCTTCCCTCCGTTGTGGCCTCACCTACCAGAGCCTTTCCCTTCATGGAAAAGGGATATAAGGCAGCCTTAAAGGCGGCGGAGGCAGGGAAACCATGCCCCTCCTTGGAGGAGTGCAAGCCGTTATCTCTGACCTTGCCCTTGGACCAAGAAGACTGGAAGGACATACACCTTACCTTCTCAGTCGGGAAACTGGAAGCTGATATTCCTGAACGTCAGTTCGGTGGGGCACTTCCAAAACTGTCGGAGGTTCTCTTGCGTAGAGAGCAAGAGACAAAGGAAAGACTTGCGGCATCGATGTCGTTGCAAACGACATTAGAAACGATAGCAAGTGACCCCAAGATCCAGGACATGTTCATGGTAGTGGCCAAAACCCATCTGGCCACAGTTACGAAGGATCTCTATAGCTTTATTAAAGCTAGGAGAGCCTGTAGAGAGTTCGTGTTCGCCTTGGCTGCGGTGAGGCACGAACCGAGGAAACTTATCTCCTCTCGTATCTGGGGTAAAGACCTCTTTCCCAACGATGTGGTTAAAGAGGTAGTAGACAAGGCCGCCACAGAGAATAGGAACCTTCTCAAAAAGTGGGGCTTAGATCTTAAGAGGAAGTCTTCTCAGGATGAGGGTCCCCAACCCAAGAGGAAGACAAAAAGGCCTAGGCCATCTTCTCGGCCGGCTATACCTTACCGACAGCAACAACAGCAACAACTTCCTGTGACCGTGGTGCCTCAGATAATGGCACAACCTCCAACCACGTACCAGCTGGTACCTCAACAAGTGGCGACTCAGTCGCCAGTTTTTAACCCAGCCTTCGAAAGGCAGACCTCTTCCTTTCGTTCGGAGGCTAGAGGAACAGCCAGAGGTTCTTCTAGACGCCCTTCAAGAGGAAGGGGATACAGGGGAGGACGCGGTCAAGGAGGCAAGGCCTCAGGTCCACAACAGCAGAAGTGAGATGCTTCCAGTAGGAGGGAGGCTACAGCTATTTAGGGATCGCTGGACCTTCGATCCCTGGGCCCACAGCCTAATAAAGAATGGACTAGGTTGGAGTTGGAGCAGCCCTCCACCTCAATTTCCTCAATTCTCCCAACACTCAACCCCCATTCTGGAAGAATACATCCTAGAGCTCTTAGACAAAAGAGTGATACGGAAAGTTAAGTCCATCAAATTCCAAGGGAGGCTGTTTTGTGTTCCAATGAAGGACTCAGAAAAACTCAGAGTCATTCTTGACTTGTCGCCACTCAACAAGTTCATAATGAACTATAAGTTCAGAATGCTCATACTTCAACACATAAGGACCCTACTGCCCAAAAGGGCATATACTGTCTCTATAGACTTGTCTGACGCTTATTGGCATGTTCCAATTAATCGCCACCTCTCCTCCTAGCTAGGCTTCAAGTTACATAGAAAACTTTACGCCTTCAGAGCCATGCCTTTTGGGCTAAACATTGCCCCAAGGATTTTCACGAAGCTCGCGAACGCAGCCGTCCAAGTAGTAGCCTACTTGGACGACTGGCTGGTGTGGGCAGCATCCAGGACAGAATGCATGCAAGCTTCTAAGATAGTGATCCAGTTCCTGGAACATCTGGGATTCAAGATCAATATCAAAAAGTCTCGACTTTCTCCAGCTCAAAAATTTCAGTGGTTGGGAATCCATTGGAATTTGGAGTCACATCGACTTTCCATTTCTGGAAAGAAGAGGAAGGAAATAGCAGCATCTTTCAAGAGAGTGCTGAAATCCAAACGGATATCAAGACGCGAACAGGAGAGAGTGCTGGGCTCTCTACAGTTTGCTTCAATAACAGATCCAGTGCTAAGAGCACAGCTAAAGGATGCAACAGGAGTCTGGAGGAAATACGCATCAAACGCGCGAAGAGATCTAATAAGACCTCTACCGACTCGACTGCGAACGCTTCTCAAGCCGTGGTCCAATGCCAAGCAACTGAAGAAATCAATATTTCTTCAACCTCCTCCCCCGTCAGTAACTATCCACACAGACGCTTCAAAGGAAGGCTGGGGAGGTCACTCTCATCAGAAGAGAGTCCAAGGAGCTTGGTCCAATCTTTTCAAGTCATTTCACATCAACTTTCTAGAAGCCATGGCAGTACTTCTGACTTTAAAGAAGGTATCTCCTCGCCACTCGACCCACATAAGACTGGTTCTAGACAGCGAGGTGATAGTGAGATGCCTGAATCGATAAGGGTCGAGGTCACCTCAAATCAACCAAGTGATGTTGGCCATTTTTCGTTTGGCAGAAAGGAAGAAATGGCACCTGTCAGCAGTTCACATTCAAGGGTTCCACAATGTGACAGCGGACGCTCTATCCAGGTTTACACCAATAGAGTCAGAATGGTCCCTAGACGCAGGATCGTTCTCCTTCATCCCGAGTCATGTCCCGGAGCTGCAGATAGACCTCTTTGCGACGAATGACAACAAGAAAATAGATCGTTATGTGTCCCTATATGAGGACCCGCTAGCTGAGGCTGTGGACGCTATGTCCCTAGACTGGAACAGATGGTCCGGTATTTATCTGTTTCCTCCGCACAACCTCCTTTTGAAGGTCCTTGACAAACTGAGATCCTTCAAAGGGAAGGCAGCAATAGTGGCCCACAAGTGGCCAAATAGCGTGTGGTTCCCTCTGGCATTGGAACTACGCCTAAAATTTGTACCGCTACCGGATCCATCCCTGTCTCATCGAGTACAGAAGTCGACTGTCTTCGCTTCATCACAGAAAACCAGAAACCTACATCTCATGATTTTCTCTCCCTAGTGAGAAGGAAGGGGAGAGCAGCCGACACAATACTATTGTTAACTGAATCTATTTCCAGACCCAACGTTTCTTACCAAGAACATGCTACCCACCATCTGGTGGGGTCCCTAGAGAATCTGCCCTCTGAAGGAAGATGTATCTCTATGTCCAGTGGGGTACCTAAAGGTCTATCTTCATAGAACTTCAGACTTTATGGGAGGACAGCTGTTCAGAGAAGAAACCTCGGGCTCAAAGTTATCTATAACTAAGGGCGAAACTCACCTGTGTTATTCACAAATCGGGTCCTGACAGTACACCCGCTAGTCATGATCCGAGAGGAGTTGCTTCTTCCATAAAATTTCCTTATTTATATGGACCTTGAACTTCTTTGTTCGTACACCAGCTGGTGGTCATCCAAGGTGTTCTTTATGCACTATGCGAAGCAAGTGGAGCAACTCAAGTAATCTGTGGTAGCAGCAGGTAGAATCCTTTAACCTTCTGTTTTAAATATGCGAGGAACAGTGTAATTAATTTGAGACGATTAATTAAGAGGGTTGGTGTGTAGTCACTGTGTGTACTACACACTGAGTGATAGGCCACGAAAGTGTCCTTACGAACTGTTCCATTGACGTTGGTGAACTATAGCATAATTCGGAAACTTGTGCCAAGTGTTTCTTACGCTAGTGTAATTAAACAGTATACAGACTGTAGCATTATTACTAATTCATTTGAAGTGGCAAGTCTGTTTCATGGTAGATGAAACAATATTTTTTGTTGACTGTTTTCTTTGTGCTTTAATGGATATCATCCACTTTTTATAAATTTTATAAAGGTAGATCTGATATGCACGTTTATTAAATTTTAATAAACTAGTTCATAGTGAACCCTGCGTTTTATTCGCCCACACTCATTGTTATTAGATATGTACTGAGCATTAAGATTAAAATATGGATATTTTTATCATGGTATGTCTTTTAGGATTGTTCCCTGATTCAAGAAAAAGTCCACTCTCCTTAACCCTTCCTTAGGAAGGGTTGAGGTGGTACCCTAACGGGAGAGTGGCAGAGATGCAAATTTGTTCCTATGCGGATATGACCTTTATCCGGTAGTTATTAAGAGTAGTCACCTTGGGGAAAGTGTCACAAATTCATTCTGACTTTGGTGACTCTTATACAAACTTTGCTTTATAATGTATAGGGCGAGACAACTATAAAAGCTTGTCATTTTGTCATCCATAAGTTATTATGTACTCCTCGAGACTTTTCCAGAGTCTGGTATGACTCATCCCTGTAGGGGGCAGGAAGCACTAACATAGTTCATGCTTAGATGAAATGATGTATGATGGTAACATCATAGGTCTCTAGGTCTAGACGGACCAGGAAAATACTTTCTTGAGAGTACGGCACTGTTTGAAAATCCACAGATACAGTAATGCTCTGGTAAACTTCCATCAGGACGACATGGCCTGAGCCTAAAAAACAGATTTTGAGCGAAGCAAAAAATTTATTTTTGGGTGAGGTAGCCATGTCGTCCTGATGGACCCGCCCTTCCTTTTATGGTAAAAGGGCTTATTGACCCCTCCCTATAATACAGTATCTGTACCACCTCGTATATCGCTACAAGGAATAAAGAGGGCGCTACCGCCTTCATCAGATACACACTGAAAACGGAATAGGAGAGATGCCTTATGAACGGCTCTCTTTTCATTCTCGTTTTGGATTCTTGTCACTATATCCCCCTCGAAGCGTTAATACTGTTTGGGGCGAAGATAACTATGTGACGTGTCAAGAATACGTCCTCTGATATTATGCGATATCCCTGTGAGATTATTTAGGGATATTTGCTCCAGGAGTTAGAATTCTGGATAACTTAAAGTAAAATTTTCTGGGAATATCACTGTAGTCAAATATACCCTAGAAAGCTACCAATTAGGAACTTCCATCAGTACGACAGGGCTACCTCACCCAAAAATAGATTTTTCGCTTCGCTTAAAATCCGTTTTATATATATATATATATATATATATATATATATATATATATATACATATATATATATATATATATATATATATATATATATATATATATATATATATATATATATGCGCAGACGCTTGCTCTTTATTATATAAGGGAGATTCAAATGATTTTATCGATTCACCTGCCATTGGCCTTACATAATTTCGACAACCTCAAAGAGGGTATTGGAAGAAAACTTCGCCAGTGTAATTGCACAGTCTTTATGAACAGAGACACGTACGCACAAATATTTGAATTCAATAAAATCCCTCTAAACTGGTTACCTACAATTTTTCAAATACTTCGATTTCAGGATTGCTCATTTCTTTTGAATGGGTCAAATTATTTTTATTCGAGTATTGCCCCTTTTTATTATTGGCTCAATGTCACGATTTGAATTCGAGCGCAATTTGTATTCTTTCGGTCCAAGACTTTCCCTGTTCAATTTTTAATTTTTAGATTATAGGGGAAAAATAATTTGGTTAGAAACTAGATTATTTTTCCTTTAAAGTAGGCTGAATATTCGTAAATAGTATATAAACTGTCTCTGAAATTCTAATCGTTGGGACTTCAATCTCCCATAATCATAACCTAAAAATTTTCTAAACAAAAACTTTATCGCATGAAATATCTGTTAATAAGACTAATGATCTGGAAACCTAAAAATTAATAAATTTCCCAGCCTCAGACTCGTAGCCGGTAATGCAAGTATTGCAAGACTTTCTCCAAACTGGCAGCAAATCTATTGGTCGTTAATTTCTCCAATCACAGGAATTAATGATCGCATGCAATTGCCAGTGAGGGAATTTTATTGTATGTTATAATTTTCTTAATGCGAAAATCTCTCTCTCTCTCTCTCTCTCTCTCTCTCTCTCTCTCTCTCTCTCTCTCTCTCTCTCTCTAATCTACAAACTTGATGACTAAAAGCAAAGCTAACAGAGGCATCCAGAACTCTTAAAAGAATAACAAATGTAGACTAAAACTATCTATTCACGCTCAGCACAAATCAGTCCAAAGGTGACGAGTAAAAATTTTATCTGAAAAGATACAACACCGCTCAAAGAGATAATTTCTTTACATACAAACTAGAAAATACATGGAACAGACTTCCAGCGGATGTAGTAAACAGTAGCACAGTTAAAAAGTTCAAGAATAAGTTGCACAAAACTATAAAAAAACTCTCTAAAGTCTAAACATTTAAACTAAATGGCTCTACCCATGAGCAAATGGAGTCTTAGCGGATGGACTAAAAGTTTTTGATATTCAAAATTTTTGTAACTCTCTCTCTCTCTCTCTCTCTCTCTCTCTCTCTCTCTCTCTCTCTCTCTCTCTCTCTCTCTCTCTCTCATGACCGAGAATACATGCATTATTATACTATAAAAAATAGAAAAATATAAACGAAAGCCATCAGATCATTAAAATTAAATTAAGGAGAGAGAGAGAGAGAGAGAGAGAGAGAGAGAGAGAGAGAGAGAGAGAGGAGAGAGAGAGAGAGAGAGAGAGAGAGAGAGCTTGTAAATGCTGATATGCAATTTCCCTTGTTAACCTCATGATCACTAACCATCTCCTTATTTCAATTCAAAATTAAAGTTGTTACTAATTCTATTTCCATCTGATTTCCCCACATCCAATCCTCGAATATTCTGAAGTGTTGGATGTACTTTCTACGGTTCAAAACCAACTTACACACATCCCACGTCATAAAACCATAAGGAAAGGAACTAAGTGTCAAAACATTCATTCAGAAATAAATTATATAATGTGTGCGCACAAATGGACAATAATTGAACAGGATTCTCCATCGAAAATTTTCAGTTTTAAGTCGACACAACAATGGTTTCGTCAAACAACAGACGAAAAGCGGAGAAAATACTTTGTGTACAGCGAACGAATCAGAGACAAGAGAGGACATGATGCGGTTTTAATCTTATGTGAACAAAGCAGGAGGGATACGCTCATGGCTGGAAACAAAGCTTTTTCAGCGATCACTTTTTCGAAAATGAAACTTGGCTTTCAGAGAGATCCTTCATGAATACTTGATACAAATTCTTCAATACTTTAGTTATGAATGATAAAATTAATGCTTAGTCGTTTCCTCTTCCCTAAGAACAACCTACGGTTTATATGATAATCAGTTGGATGTTTATGAACTAGAAAAATAAGAAAGAAATGAAGAAAATAAACATGAAAAATTAAGGAAAATTGATAAAATAATTCCTAAAATATTCGAAAACTTACTCAGCAGCTTTCTTTAAGTATATGATGTGTCAAACATTTCAATATGAGTACATCAATAATGATAATAATAATAATACAACTAAAAATAATAATAAAACAAACTGACTCTTATGTGATAAAAAGATATAAAAACGAAAACGGTTGAGACGAGAAACGTCCAAAGGTCGTAGCTACTCCATGCATGCGCAATCTAGCGGTTGCTTGTAAGAACTATCAGACAGAGAGAAGAACAATCAGAGTTGCAGTCGAATTCTGCAAGAGTTTAACGATATCATTCTTGATTTGATATCGTAACGAGGGACTAATCTCTTATCATATACCTTGATCTCCGCCAAAGCTTATTATTAGTAAGTCTTTCCTCTTGCAACAGATTTATGCTATTGATATCTTATTAAATAAAATAATAATAATAATAATAATAATAATAATAATAATAATAATAATAATAATAATAATAATAATAATAATAACAATGATAATAATAACAACAATAATAATAATAATAATAATAATAATATTAATAATAATAATAATAAAAATAATAATAATAATAACAATAATAATAATATTAATAATAATAATAATAAAATTAATAAATAAATTAATAAATAAATAATAAATAAATGACGACCAAAACAATAATAACAAGTGAGCAAGTCCTGAACGCGGACATGGTCCTCGTAGAGGACATACCTCCGCCAAGGTGACCTAGAGCGCCATATGTCCTAGAATCATGAATTGATGTGACTTCGACCTTCACATGACCTTGACTTTCACGTGACCTTCAAGTGACCTTGACCTTCACCTGACCTTGACCTTCACATGACCTTGGCTTCAAGTGACCTTGATCTTCAAATGTACTTGACCTTCACGTGACCTTGACCTTCAGGTGACCTTGACCTTCACGTGACCTTGACCTTCACGTGACCTTGACCTTCAAGTGACCTGCTTGACTTTTGACCTTCAAGTGATCTTTGTTCATTTGCCACTGATACTTAATATGACATTGATATAATGCACCAATATGACCTTGACCTTTGACCTTTATAAATTTGAACATCACCCATGGGTTGCGCCTGGAATAGGACTTCCCTGTTGGCTTATGCAAAAGTCAGTGCTTTATTTCTGTCTCTTGATATGGCCACTTATGTCATAGTGACACCAGTGACCCCTGTGACCTTGACCTTGGGGTGACCTTGACCAAAATTTAATCAGTTCTTCCATACACATTGGGGAACTACTTGGCCAAGTTTGAAGTGATTCCGTGTAGAAATGTGGCCTCTACGTTGTCCACAGACAGACAGACAAACAGAGAAACAAACAAACAAACAAACAAACAAACAAACAAACCGAACCGAAAACATACCCTCCTGGCGGAGGTAATAACAATATTTATGTCGACAAAAAACTAATACAAATAACTGGCTCGTCACCGTCATTTTCACAAACATACATCACCGAAATGTGATAACCAACATCTCCCCCCCCCCCCCCCCCCCATTCTTCTTGCTCCCATCTGTCCCCACATACGATGATAATGATTTATTCACTTTTTTCTTTGCTTTTGTTTCCATCTCCCTACGATTTATAAAAATCAGCAGTCATAATTCCATTTCTGTACTTAAATATCAACTTATCTCAAAACCATAAATCTATTTATATCTTATAAAAGAACTTTCTCTTAAAAAAGAAATAAAATATTACGTCTGGCTTTGTATTTTCTGGTTTCAATAGATAATTAGATTTGGGTACGACCCATTTTTACCTTATGCAAATCACACGGCAACGCAAGACGAACCGCCGGGACTTCATAACACCCAGCCGTATAAGACTTTGGTTCCGAAAGGGAAAATACCTATTCGGGTTTTTGACTCTGAAGTATTACACTAAGGCCTGTAACAACAAGCATACACGCACACACACACACACACACAGACACACACAGAGAGAGAGAGAGAGAGAGGAGAGAGAGAGAGAGAGAGAGATGTCGATCATATGTCATTGATGCAAAACGCATATATAAGCTATATTTCGAATACAAATAAGTTTAAAATGAGAGAGAGAGAGAGAGAGAGAGAGGAGAGAGAGAGAGAGAGAGAGAGAGAGAGAGAGAGAGAGAGAGTTATTGGGTCCTTTGACTGGCCTGACAGTATTACTTTGGACCCCTCTCTCTGGTTACGGCTCATTTTGTCTTTGCCTACACTTACACTCAATAGTCTTTTCTGGCCTTTTCTTTCCACACTCTCCTCTGTCCTCATACACCTAACAAAAGTGAAAATACCAAACAACTCTTTACACAAGGGGTTAGCTACTGCAATGTAATTGTTCAGTGGCTACTTTCCTCTGGTAAGAGTAGAAGAGATTCTTTAGCTATGGTAAGCAACTCTTGTACGACACTCCAAAATTAAAACCATTGTTCTCTAGTCTAAGTAGTGTCATAGCCTTCGTACCATAGCCTTCCTCTGTCTTTGATTAGAGTTCTCTTGCTTTAAGGTACACTCGGGCACACTGTTTGTTTTTTTATAGTTTATAGATAAAAGATGTAATTTAATGTTGCCACTGTTCTTAAAATACTTTATTTTGATTGTTTATTACTTCTCTTGTACTTTATTTACTTCCTTATTTCCTCTCCTAACCTGGTTATTTTTCGCTGTTGGAGCCCTTGCGATTATAGCATCTTGTTTTTTCCAACCGGGATTACAGCTTAGCTTGTAATAACAATAATAATAATATATAGGTGATAGGGATACCTAATTATGACTTTGAAAACACCAGCTACTCATGATTCCAGGCTCTCTCAAATAACACCAAACTCTCCCCAACACAATGAAATACAAAAAAAAAAAAGGTCGCAGTATCCTGCAAGGGCTAAAAGCTAATTCACTCTTCCAATAAAGTAAACGGAGAAACGAGTGTTTGACATACCCAGATAAAAGTTCACCAGGTATTAGGTTGGCCAGGGCAATTGAGATACTACCACTAGGGAGGTGTTTGGTCCTTTGACCAGGCAGTACTACATTGGATCCTTCTCTCTGGTTATGGCTCCTTTTCCTTTCGCCTACACAAACACCCAATTGTCTGCCTTATTCTTTACACATTCTCGTCAGTCCTCAAACACCTAACAACACTGAGTTTACCAAACAATATTCCTTCGTTCAAGGGGTTAATTACTGGGATGCAGTTGTTCAGTGACTACTTTCCTCTTGGTAAGGATAGAAGAGACTCTTTAGCTATGGTAAGCAGCTCTTCAAGATGGACACTCAAAAATCAACCATTGTTCTCTAGTCTTAGGTAGCCATAGCCTCTGTACCATGGTCGTCCACTGTCTTTGGTGTTTTTTCTTTAAGTTTTTATAGTTTATATATGAAAGATTTATTCTAAAGTTCTTTCTATTCTTAAAATATTTTAACTGATCATTACTTCTCTCGTAGTTTACTTATTTCTTTATTTCCTTTCCTCACTGGCTGTTTTCCCCTGTTGGAGCCCTTAGGCTTGTAGCATCTTGCATTTCCAACTAGGGAGTAATAATAATAATAATAATAATAATAATAATAATAATAATAATAATAATAATAACAATAATAATAACAACAACAAGAGACGGAAGTTCAACAAGAGATGGAAGTTCACCAACAAGAGACGGAAGCCGCCGTCCTTTCACTTTCTCTCCTGACAATGATCCCTTTGTAGTCATCTTTCCCAGAATCAGGTAACTTGAAATGCTTTCATTGGGTCATCTTTCAATGGGACGCGGGTATGATGAGCTAATTAATTTCGCTGTTCATAGGTCAAACAAAAAACTATGTCTGAGAGAGAGAGAGAGAGAGAGAGAGAGAGAGAGAGAGAGAGAGGATGGATATGTTCCAAAGTGGAATCCCTGTACCAGTTTCGTAAAATACGAGATTACAGTGAACCCTCGTTTATCGCGGTAGATAGGTTCCAGACGCGGCCGCGATAGGTGAAAATCCGCGAAGTAGTGACACCATATTTACCTATTTATTCAACATGTATATTCAGACTTTTAAAACCTTCCCTTGTACGTAGTACTGTTAACAAACTACCCTTTAATGTACAGAACACTTAATGCATGTACTACAGTACCCTAAACTAAAAAAGGCACAAATATTATAGGCAATTCATGCGTTTCCTAAACACGCTAAAAAGCACGTTGAAAAACGGCAACCAATGTTTTGTTTACATTTATCTCTGATCATAATGAAGAAACAAACTGGAGGTAGAGCTTTGCTTATTACCCAGACATATTTCCCATACTATTCCCTTAGAACTGCATCACATCTTCTTACTTTAGATATATATATATATATATATATGTATATATATATATATATATATATACACATATATATATATATATATGCGTGTGTATATATATATATATATATATATTTATATGTTATACACATATACATACCTACATATATACATACATCATTTATACATAAATACATGTCATACATATATATATATATATATATATG
>NC_090742.1:42971493-42993993 GCF_036898095.1 Palaemon carinicauda
CATAGACTAAAGACTACATAAGACAAAGGTGTGGAATCTGAAAAGAAAGAACTTGACCTTACACACATAAGTTTCAAGGGAACTATAAAGTCTTTTAAAGTATCAATACACTTCATGTCTAAATAAAAATGTGGCACACGTGTTCAAGTCTATGTTACTTCACCTTGTAGAAGAACAGTCTCTCGTGACACTAAGTGGCACTTAAAATCACTATGTATCGCACTAGGGTCAACACAGTCACCAGTTGAGTTAGAGTCCCAAAAAGTACTCACTGTCCTATGCAGCACTAATAGTCCAGTCAAATTAGGAAATAAAAATGAAAAAATTCATAACAAGCTGAAAGTTGGTGAATGTTTTCTACAGACAATTAGAAATAACATATCAAAAGTCCCCATCCGTCCACCCTGAGCTTCGTCCGCCATCTTGGAAAATGGCCGCCAAATATCAGTTTTTCGCTATTTCCATGGAAACCATTGATCTTAGGAAAATAACTGCCCCATACATTATTTTTTCCCATAATATTTTCTACAAAAGATGTTCAATGCATATTTTTGCTATGAATGATAGTTTTAATGATATTCTCGGTTTTGTAACCATATTAAATTGTGTGAGCATGCCCATGTGAATTTATTCACTTGCTTTTGATCTGATACTTGGCTATTTTTTTTCCTTTTTTTTTTTTTGGCACTATAGTATTTTCTAAATGGTTTTCCTTTTTGTTTTGTTTTCATTTCAGAATATACTTTAAAAATGGAAGGAACCACAGATCAAAGTGAATTATGTGTACTTTGCGAAGAACGCTTAATAGAAAGTGAAAAAGTTTGTGTTAAGAAAGGTTTGTCGACACTTGTTGAAGCAAGTAAGAAAAGAGGAGATGATAAGTGGCAAAAGTGGGTTAATTTATCAACTATTCAAGTACACATAAAATGCAGAAAAGACTATACTAGAGAAAAGAGTATAAAAGCAGCTTATAAAAAAGATACAACTGACCATGAGGAAACAGGGTCACCCATTAAACAGAAAATTAGATCAAAAGAAACTGTGTTTGATTTCAAGAAAAAGTGTATATTTTGTTTTCAAGAGTGCTGTGAAAAAGAGGAAAAGAAAAAACCTCTCCATAGACGGCAAGTAGTTAGTAGAGTAATGACCTTGGACTTTGGAAAAAATGTGCTGGATAAATGCATCAATCGTAATGATGACTGGGGCAAAAAAGTAAAAGTAATTATAGTTGGTGTTCATTGTTTGGTTGCAGAAGAAGCAAGATACCATAGGTCATGTAGCTCCAAGTTTTTTTCGAAGCAACACTTAAATCCGTCCGGTAAACGTGGACGACCTGATGATGAAGATATAGAAACTGGCTTAGAGAAAGTTTGTTCATATATGGAAGACAGTGATGACTGTCAATTTACTTTGCAGGAATTGTTAGATGTGATGCATCAGAACCAATCTTGCAGGACAAGTGGAAGCTATCTGAAAACCAAATTACAAGAAAAGTATGGAAATGATGTTATCATAACTACCCTCCAAAGAAAGATTCCCATTGTATGTTTCCGCAAATCAGGAGATAAATTGCTATGTAATTCTTGGTGTAATGAAAAACTCCATAGTGAGAAAGAAGAGCGAATGAGGATTGTTAGAACTGCAGCAGCTATTATTAAAGAGGACATCAAGTCAAAGGTGTACGACTCCAGCAACTATCCTTCTCCTGAGGGACTCTTTAATAATGTTGAAAACAACATACCTGATTCTCTTCAAGTTTTATTACATGAAATAATTGAAAAAGGAGGAAAGGGAGATACAGACAACAAACACAGGGTATGCTCTGCTATAGCTCATTCAATCCTACAAGCAGTTCGTCCAAGAACATTTGTCTCTCCGATCCTACTCAGAGTAGCTGTTTACGTACACAGGAAATTTGGATCAAGACTCCTGGTACATATTTTACATAAACTGGGATTCTCTACTGGATATAATGAAGCACAACTCTTTGAAGCATCTTGTATGAAAACTACCCCTCCTAATATTTTGCCTGATAGTTTCATGCAGTTTGTTTTTGATAATGCAGATTTTGATGTACACACAATAGATGGGTTTCACACATTTCACTGCATGGGAGGCATTGAATGTGTAACACCAGCAGGCTCAATGATCAAACCAGAAGTGATTGAAAGACTGAAAAAAATGCCATCTGCTAGAGAAATTTCTTCGTGTTCATCTATAACAGTGAAACCCTTCACAAGTTATAGTGAAAGTGGACTGAAAAGGATTGAAATTGAGGATCTAAAGAAACTTACATCAAATCCTAGTGAAAAAATTACAACGTCATCTTGTCATTTGCTATGGTTGAGTGGGAAGTGGATGAAATTTAAGGATATTCCACACTGGAATGGATTTATGGATGCTATCAATAATAGCGAGGACTTTGATACGACGTCCATTCGCTTCTTGCCTTTCCTTGATTTAAAGGCTACCTCTTCTGATGCAATAAACAGCGTGTTACATTTTGCATCTGATTCATGTAGAAAAGCGAGTAAGAATGTGACATGTGTTACTTTTGACCAGCCATTATATTGGAAGGCAAGAGAGATTGTGTCCTCTACTGAAAACAGTTTGAATTTAGGTAATGTTTTCGTGCGACTAGGTGGTTTTCATCTTTTAATGTCATTTATTGGTTCTATTGGGTACATCATGGCCGGTAGTGGATTAAAAGAAGTGTGGGAGACAGTTTATGCACCTAAATCTACAGACAAAATGATGACAGGACACAGCTTTGCCAGAGCCCTTCGAGCACATCTGTTAACATATGCTGCATTGGGCCAGCTTCTTTTAGAGGGTGCAACCATTTCTGATGAGGATAAACAAGAGGTTCAGTCCATGCTTCAGCAGTATGATAACAAAACATTGACTGCAACATCAGTAAAGGAATCGGCTATCATAAATAGCATTGTAAAGAAATTTAACACTCATTTGCAAGAAGTTACCTTAAGGGGCAAAACAGCAATGCTTTGGATACAATATTTCCAGATGGTGACTGTGATGCTACACTATATAGAGGCTGAAAGACTAGGAAATTGGGAATTACACCTACTGTGTGTTCAAGAGTTTATACCTTACTTTCATGCAGCTGGTCACTTAGCTTATGCAAAATCGTGCCACCTATACTTGCAAGATATGCATGATTTACACCAGCATATGCCTGATGAAGATTTTGTCAAGTTTACAAAGAAAGGATTTTTTACAATCAGGCGCTCAAACAAGAATTGGGCTGGTCTATGGTCAGATCTTACTGTTGAACAAACGCTAATGAGGACCATGAAGACCTCAGGAGGGATGACACATGGGCGAGGGATAACCGATAGTGTATTGAGTCGGTGGATTCTTGGCATGCCAGATACATGTGAAATGTGCACCAAAGTTGAGGAGTTTTGTGGATTGAGAAGTTCGTATAGTGAACAGCACATTGAACTACGACCTTCAAGGATTGTGAGAGATAATGAAGATACAGATAAGATTTTGCAATGGTTTCTGTCTTATCCACCCTTTTCAGACAATAAGGAGATTATGTCACTTGCAACTGGGATAACTGGTGATAATAAAATAAACTGCTACAAAAGCTATGAAATTGGATTGGAGTCTATGAATGCCATAACTGGACAAGCTTTCGGTGAGGTGAAATTGAAGCGCAAGAACCGTGTGTTACCTCTGGCAACAATAAACTCAAGTGTCACAATACAAGAAGATATTGTTCCTGTTGATACAACTCTTCTGTTTCAAAGAATAATACATACATTAGATACTAGTACTGCTGATCTGCAAGATTATTATCAGTACGAGCTTGCTCCAATGCCACCTGCATTATTTACTGAACAGGGCATGAGAAAGACCAACAAAGCTGCAATGTATAGTGTGTTCAATGATAAGAGTACTAGTACATTTCAGTATCTGGATGAAGCAGTTTTCATTGTAGATGGAGGTTTTCTACTTCATCGTGTTGTATGGCCATCACACATTCAAGGACTCACTTATGATGAGGTCTATGAGGCATACATCTCATACATCAAACAGTATTACCACACAAAGGCAGTCATTGTGTTTGATGGATACGGTGACTCAAAATCTAGTACAAAGTATGCAGAGAGACAACGCAGATCACGCACATTGCAAACTACTGATACGATTTTTTACCCCAATACCAAAGTATGCATTAGTCAAGAAAAAATCCTATCAAATATGCATAACAAATCGCGATTTATCAGCCAGTTGTCCAGAAAACTAGCTGAAAATGGTATCTTGGTGAAACAAGCACCTGATGATGCAGATTTATTAATTATACAGACAGCTATACGAGAGTGTTTGAACTCTGAGAACTCCATAGCTGTTGTTGGAGAAGATATTGACCTTCTTATACTTCTGACTGCACTGACACCAGAAAGCAGAAATATTGCTTTCTTGAAACCTGGTCGTGGAAAAGTGCCTGCCCGACACTACAATTCTTCTGATCTACAAGCTTCACTTGGTTCACTAAAGGATTACATTCTTTTCATTCATGCTGCCAGTGGGTGTGACACAGTTTCATCTCTCTTCGGACAAGGGAAGCTTAAACTTTTCAGACTTTTACGGAACAAAGAAAGACTAAGAAAGCATGTAGATGTATGTAATAGCAAGACATCAACACAAAAATCAGTGGCTGATGCAGGAGAGAAGTTACTTATTGCCCTATATGGAGGTCCTGATGAAGAATTTGAGCTAAATTCATTTCGATTGAAGTGCTTTAGGAGAGCAACAGTACGTTGTAAAAGGCAAGTAAAACTTGAAAGACTTCCCCCAATAGCAGAAGCATCAAAACAACATTTTCTTCGTGTGTACCATCAGGTTCAACTATGGCAGAGCAATCCACTACCCCCTGAGCAGTGGGGATGGATAAAAGGCACTGATGGCTTGGTTCCTGTCACCACAGAATTACCACCCGCACCTGAGAAGTTGCTACATTTGATATCGTGCGCATGCACAAAGAACTGTGTACGGAACTGCAGCTGTGTAAAAGGGGGTCTAAAATGTTCCATCGTATGTGTATGTTGTCGAAGGGTTTCTTGCTCAAACTCTATAATCCAATCCGAGGAAGAACTAATGGATGAACTGGAGACTCCCTCACGTGATACTGATGAAAGTGACAATGAAGATCATGAAGAATATGTTGAACCAGAAGAAATATGTCATGCAAACCAACAGGAAATTAGCTGTGAAGAACCAGTCAATAATTCAGGTACGGCAAAATCAAGTGTTTTACCATTTACTTCTACTTCAGTGGAGCCGCTAGAGCGTCCAAGGAAATCGTTAAGATCACAGATTTAGTGTAAGAAATTGTATATGTGACAAGGAGAGTATCAAGATTGTTGTGGATTAGGCCTAAAGGGGAAACCACATTAAAAAGAAACGCGCCTACGTACTTTACCTCATGGGTGGTGTGGAAAAAAGTACGAATTTAAAATATTGTGCTCGCAAAAATTTGATATAGCTTGCAAACTATCACTTGTAGAGTACATATGCATGAAACCTCTTTTGTAGAGAATTTGGTGAGCTTTAATAATGTACTGAATAGTCATTTTCGTCAGACTAACCGTTTTCATGAAAAAAGCAAAAAAAGGAAATTTGTCGGCCATTTTCCAAGATGGCGGACAAAGCTCAAGGTGGACCAATGGGGACTTTTGATATGTTATTTCTAAGTGTCTAAAGAAGTCATGTGCAAAATTTTAGCTTGTTATGATTTTTTTCATTTATTTCACTAAAATATGACTAAAATGACTGGACTATAAGCAGCAGGTTTTAATACACTACCTGCGGCTACCACGAATCTCTTGACTTCGCGCACCTGCTTCGCATAGTGTTTGAAAAACACTCTTGAGGATTTCCTGCCTGCTTTGGAAATCCATACCTTGAAAGAAATTTAGGGAAGAGGCGACTTTTCTAGGATCATGACCTGCAGGTGTACTGTCAGGATCCGCTCTGCGAATAAAGTAGGTGATCTTCGCCCTTAGTTTGTTTAAGTGACAAATCACTTCCCGATGTTTCTCCTTTAAAGAGTTATCCTCTGCCAAAGTCTGAAGCTCTTCGAAGATAGACCTTTAGACTAGACTCTCCACTGGGCATAGAGAGACATCTTCCTTCAGAGGGCAGATTCTCCAGGGACCCAACCTCTTAGTAGGGAGTTCATTCTTAGTGAGAAACGTTGGGTCAGGGAAGAGGGTAAGTTCCCCTGTTTCGGCTAACTGTATCTGGCCCTCTTCTCTAGATAAAGCCACTATTTCACTGACTCGGGCTCCCGAGGCGAGAGCAAAAAGGAAAATAATTTTTTGAGTCAAGTCTTTCAGAGGGCAAGATTCATTGTCCATGCTAGAGGCAAAATGGAGCACCTTATCAAGAAACCAGAAGATGGGTCTTGGAGGGGGTGCAGGACGGAGTCTAGCACATGTCTTTGGAAGTGTGTTAAAGATTTCGTTGGACAGGTCTATCTGGAAGGCATAAACTAATAGTCTTGTCAAGGCCGATTTACAAGTGGAAATCGTATTGGCTGCTAAGCCTTGTCCATGAAGGTGAATGAAGAAGGACAGGCAGAAATCTATGGAGATTTCCGTAGGATTCTTTGCCTTGACGAAAGACACCCACTTCTTCCAGGATGACTCATATTGCCTTCTGGTAGACTTTGTTTTGTATTCCTCTAGGAAGTCTAAACATTTCTTCGAGATTCCGAACCTTTTCTTGACAGCCACGGAGAGTAAATCATGAGATGAAGGTCTCGGGTTTTCCTTGATGAAGCGAAGACAGTCTACTTCTAAACCTGCTGGGAGAGAACTGGGTCTGGCAGAGGAATCAGCTTGGGCTGTAGCTCCAGGACTAGAGGGAACCAGTTGCTCCGGGGCCACTTGGGAGCCACTAGGGCTGCTGTTCCCTAGAAGGTTCTCAGCTTGGAGAGGACTTTCAGCCGAAGGTTGGGTGGAGGGAACAGGTAAATCTTGGACCATCTGTTCCAATCCAGGGACATGGCGTCCACCACTTCCGCTCTGGGGTCCTCGTATGGGGCCACGTAAGGAGGAAGTTGGTTGTTGTCGCTCGTCGCGAAGAGGTTGATCTGCAGTTCCGGTACTTGACAGGAGATGAAGGAGAATGAGTCTGCGTCTAGGGACCATTCCAACTCTATGGGGCTTGTCCTCGATAGAGCGTCCGCTGTCACATTGCGGAATCCTTGTAGGTGAACTGCTGAGAGGTGCCATCTCTTCTTGTCCGCTAGGCGGAAGATGGGTAATAGCACCTGGTTGAGTTGGGGCGATCATGAGCCCTGACGGTTGAGACATCTGACCACAACGGCGCTGTCCAGAGTGAGACTGATGTGGATCGAAGGACGAGGGGACAGTTTCTTCAGAGTAAGAAGAACCGCCATGGCCTCCAAGATGTTGATGTGAAACGTCTTGAATAGGGGAGCCCATGTTCCTTGAACTTGTCGCTGGTGGGAGTGACCCCCCATCCTTCTAGCGAGGCATCCGTGTGGACGGTGACCGACGGAGGTGGTGGTTGAAGAGGAACTGATCTTTTCAGGTTCTTTGCCTCCGACCATGGCTTTAGGAGTGAGCGATGCCTGGTTGGCAGAGTTCTCTTGAGATCTCTTCGAGCGATGGATGCGTTTCGTCTCCAGACTCCCGATGCATCTTTTAACTGTGCTCGTAGCACTGGGTCTGTCACTGAGGTGAACTGGAGGGAGCTGAGCACTCATTCCTGTTGCCGTCTTGAAATCCGTTTGGATTTTAGAAGTCTCTTGACAGATCCGGCTATTTCCTTCCTTTTTCTTCAGAGGGATGGAAAGAGAGTGTGACTGAAGGTTCCAATGGATTCCCAGCCATTGAAACTTCTGAGCTGGAGACAGTCGAGACTTCTTGGTGTTGATTTTGAAACCCAAATGTTCCAGGAACTGGGTCACCTTTTTGCAGGCACGCGAGCATTCTGACGATGTTGCCCAGACCAGCCAATCGTCTAGGTAAGCCATCACCTGGACGCCTTGAAGGCATAGCTGTTGGACGACCGTGTCTGCGAGCTTCGTGAAGATTCTTGGGGCCACGCTGAGTCCGAAGGGCTTGGCCCTGAAAGCGTATTGTCTTCGTTGAAGCCTGAATCCTAGGTAGGAGGAAGCCTGGTGATTCATTGGAATGTGCCAGTAGGCGTCCGCCAGGTCTATTGAGACCGTGTAAGCCTTGTGAGGCAGTAGGGCTCTTATATGTTGAAGAGTCAGCATCTTGAATTTGTTGTTCGCAATGAACTTGTTGAGAGGGGACAAGTCCAGAATGACTCTGAGTTTGTCTGAGTCTTTCTTGGGAACACAGAACAGTCTTCCCTGGAACTTGGTGGACTTTACCCTCTTGATCACCTTGTTCGAGAATTCTAGGACATATTCTTCCAGGATGGGGGTTAAGTGTTGGAAAAATTGGTGGAAGGTTGGAGGTGGTGTTATCCAGCTCCACCCTAGTCCCTTCTTGACGATGCTGTGGGCCCAAGGATCGAAGGTCCAACGATCCTGGAAGTGGCAGAGTCTTCCTCCCACCGGAAGCACTTCATTGCTTCTGGTTTCCCGAGGGTTTACCACCTCGGCCACCTGCTCCCCTTCCTCCTCTCCCTCTGGATGGACGTCGAGAGGAGTCTTTGCCGGAGCCTCTACCTTTGGGGCGAAAGGTAGTGGATTGCCTTTCATAGGCAGGGGTAAAGACTGGTGACTGGGCCACCACTGGCTGAGGGACCAACTGAAAGGTCAGCTGTGGCTGAGCCACAAGCTGGGGAGTAGCGGGTGCCGGAAACTGGCGTTTGGCCTGATGCTGCTGGGGTTGGGGCTTGTTGGACTTCTTCTTAGGCTGTGGAACGTCATCCTGAGAAGATTTCCTCTTTCGGGACATGCCCCCTCTTGTTGAGAAGGTTCCTATTCTCAGTGACGGCTCTGTCCGCAATCTCTTTCACAAGGTCAACGGGAAAGAGGTATTTGCCCCAGATGTTGGAGGAAATCAGTTTCCGGGGTTCGTGTTTGACGGTAGCATCCGCAAAAACGATCTCTCTACAGGCTCTACGGGCCTTGATGAAGCTGCATAAGTCCTTCAGCAAGGTGGCAAGGTGGGTCTTTGCGAGAACCATGTAAAAGCCTGGGACCCGAATGTCCCCAGCCATTGTCTTGAGTTGCACCTGAAGAGACAGAGAAGCAGCCAACCTCTCCTTTGTGTCTTGTTCCCGACGCAAAAGGTACTCGGTGAGCTTGGGGAGGTTCTCGTTAAACTGACGTCCAGCAACGTCAGCCTCCAGCTTTCCAACCGTGAAAGTTAACTGGATGTCTTTCCAGCTTTTATCATCGGGGGGTAGGGCAAGGGAGAGAGGCCTACATTCCTCCAATGTAGGGCAGGGTTTTCCTTCCTCCACCGCCTTCAATACAGAATGCAAGGCCTTTTCCGCAAAGGAAAAGACCATGGTGGGAGGAGCAAGAAAGAACGGGTGTTTCTTGCTTAGGGCCGGCATCTTGGAATTGCTGTAGCCCCTGCTCTTGAGGCAGTCGGCCAGCATAGCTTTAGCCTTGGAGTGGTCAAACACTATGACCTCCTTAGGTTCGGTGTCCTCCTTGGAGAGTGGTTCGGACTTAAGACGGATGAAACAGTCCGGGTAGGTGTCAAAATTAGGGTAGAACTCCACCTCTTCAAGGGGGATGGCGCCTAGTTTGTCATTAACAAAGATGCGTCCGGTCGTGATGGGCATGTGTTTTGCATGCCTCTAGGGATTGGTCACTGAGCAGGAGGGAAGATCCTTGACGGAAATCTTCTTCGGCTGTTTCTTCATACTCATGATTTCCCTCTTAAGGTCCGCATGCCCCTGGCGGAACTTCTCATCCAGGAATGCCACCAGAGCTTGGAGGGTATCCTGGGTGCCCGCCACCGCAGGTACTGGAGTGGCAGATGTAGAGGGGACTGGTTCTGAAACCACGACGGAAGCCACAGAGGCTGTACGGGCGATCTCGCCCTCAGAATCAGGGGTCTCCACTTGATCCTCTTCCTCTTCTTGACCCTCAGCCATCAGGGTCCTTTTAGTGTCTTCGGACACATCCGACACGCTCTCCACTTCGTCGATATGACAGCCTTGGAGAGCATCCGAAACATCCGGTTCGACCGTCAGTTGGACACAGAGGATCTCATCCTTGGGAATAACGGCATCAGCAGATGCCTTAGGAAAGAGCAGGGCTCTCATCTTCTCATTTGGGAGATAAGGACCTGTGGCGTTCTTTTGGAATCCGCGCACCCACTTGCGCAGTTTCTCTCGGGCCTTGTCCCTGGCCTCCGCTGACGGAGGGTTATCGAACGCCTCATCGAGCAGGTTCTTGCATACTGTGCAGGCCTGCGGATCCCAGTAGCAAAGGTTCCCCATAGAGATCGAACAGCCAGCATGGGTTCGGCATGCCAGGTGGCCGTAGAAATGAGGGCGACAAACGCCGCAGAAGGCGCTCTCACACTTCACATCTCCTCCTGTAAAAGAAAGAGGAAATGAGTATTTGGGAGTCAATGCAATTATGACTTACAGTAATCTTAGATTAGAATTTAGTTAATAAACTTATTATATAAGATTCCATTTATGTATAAGCTTAGGATAGGTAAACTAGAAAGGAGGTAGGAAAGACACATACTTGTGCATCCCGCCCAACCAATTGCCGCGACCCCACACTGTAACTAATTCAAGAGGACCGTCATGGGCCCTGGGAGGAGGAAGAACATCCGTGTTGGATGAGCCAAGCTTAGGCTTCCTCTAGGGAATTTAGGTCCGGTGAGAGCGGGAAGCTGAATTCATTCAGTGTATAAGAAAAAGTGGGATAAGCTAAGCCCCCTTATCAGGTTAGGTCCCGGCAAGAGACTGTGCATGGATGCGCAAAATATGCTGGAAAGATTTTACTGTACAACTATACACAATAGTTTTCAGTCTAGGGTATAACTATACCATAGGTGTACTGGCTATTATCCATAGCTGCACAATAATAGCTGCCGGCAGGATGGAGGAGTGACTGTCTGTTGTAAAGCCAAGATTGGTGGTGCCGGCAGCCTGGCGGAATGTCGGAAGCTCGTCTGGCGGCATGCCGGAAGCTCGTCTGGTGCCGGCAGGTCCCCATCAAGGATGGACCCTTCCAAGCCATCAGTCTATGTGGCAGAGCGAGAGGGTGACACCTTAGGTGATGGCAGATCGCAGGCAAGCCGGCGGCCCCCGGCAACCAGTAGATGGATGGCAACGGCATACCGACACTGACATCATTCAATGAGGCAGGTAGGGTACCAAAGACACTGACGGCTAGCGCCGGCAGAGTGTAGGCAGCAGTGGACCGGCACTAAGAGAGAGAGAGGGATAGGATAAGAGGAGAGAGAGGGAAGGGTAATACCCATTCCTTAGTGATGGAACTAGTTTGGTGGCCCTAGCTTGTACAGCTTCCAGTCTATCTATATCCTTCTGAATACTTGGAGCCCAGAATTGGACTCGGATTTCTAGATGGGGGTGTTACTAGTGATGTGTACAGCTGTAATACACTATCTCTGTTTATGTATTTGAATTGTCTCTTTATGTAACCTATTAGTTTTTGTGCTTTCTTTTCAGCTTTTATGCTCTCTTGGGTGAACTTGAAATCCTTGTTAATAATAGTACTGAGATCTTCCTCCTCTCCCACACTTTCTATTTCATACACACCAGTGAGTAATCTGATTGTGGGTTATCATAACCTATGAGCATGACTTTGCATTTTCCACAGTTGAAAGGTATTTGCCATTTTCTGGACCATTCTTTGAGGTCGACACACCATTTGTTTATCTGACATTTTGCACATTTGTGCTCTAACTCCAATTTCTCACTCATCTTTAATTCCTCTATGATATTGTCTAATGAGTATCTATTTAGAAATTTCAGCTAAAATCTTCTATATTTACTAGCTTTATGACACTACTGTAAAGGGGGGGGGGGAGGTGATAGTTATCCGCCTACAGCTGCATCTGCTTAATCTTGGATGACTCTCCATCTTTTCTGCTCCCACTCTCCATAAATGCTACCAAACAGACAGTTAAGTCTTCTCAACATGGGCTGTCCCTAATGTGCCGCAGCTCCCAACTGAGCAGCACAAGGCAGAAGCCTGTTTTGTCGTCAATATTGACAGAGGGTTAGAGATTACCAGGGTTTCTGGATATCCAAGAACAGCCAGACTCTTAAGTACTGCTGAATGTTACCAAGAAGCAGTAACTGGGCTTTTTAGTTGGCCAGGATCCAACAAGGCACGAAAGGTATGTCAACCTCACGAGCACTTGAGCCTATTCCACAAGGGGTTGGTCACAGAGAGTGGTCAGCTATTACCCGTTAAATGCTGTGCATTAATAACACCATTCCATTCTTGCGTCCCCTATCATACTTGGATTCCTAGATCCAAGTCTCTCGAAACCTGGAAGCGAGTTCCTAGCTTTGTTTACTGAGGTTCCGAGGCCTCTTCTCTGATGCATGAGGTAACTGTCAGCTCCTTAATGTCTATATATGTTTAGGCTAGTTATAATTAGCCATCGTATCTTAGTATCGGTTGTTTTATTTTATTTTTTATTTTTCAAGCCAGAAGAAATTAAAAGTTGAGTTTTTGGTTAAAAGGTTGAGAAAAAGAGCAATACGGATATATGAAACACTAGAAGAGTTAATAGCGGTCCGGTCCTGGTCTGGATGCACAGAACTGGTCTTAATGGAAAAATTAAATCTACCGGGTTGGAGAAAACCTCCCAGCTTTTCCTACCATCGCGCAAGCTTTCACTTCAACAAAGTGCCGGTGTAAAGGATTCAAGCTACCCCCAGTTTCAAGCTAACCCCCCCCCCCCCGGTAACTTTAATCCGGTTTTAGATTACCGGGGAGGTAGTTTGAAACCGGTTTCAAGCTACCCCCCATGTTTTCAAGTTACCCCCTCATCGAAATAGGAAATAATCTATATGACAGTGCACATATGCATCATGCATTTATTGCCGACTTCGCTGGAGTAGAAAAAAAGTTTATTTTCGTATTTACGAAAAAGAATTGTTTGTTTTCGTGTATCATCTCAAAAAGATGCCATTCATGTGCTTCAGGATATGAGCTTCACAGGGCAATGTGCGTGGAGAAATTGACACAAATATCTACAACGAAATGTGTACTCTGTTGCTATAATCTTTCAAATTTATGAAGTTTGAGATGTACCTTAAGACAAAAAACCCACATGCCATATTTCTGTCATTGTGTTTCGAAAATAAAGAGAAAAGGGTGCAATTTGGTGGTTATAATTAATGCCATTACTTGAAGTGTTACACTTTAATTCTATAAAAACTCAACTTCAAACTGTTATCGTTTTGTAACATTATTTAGTCGTACTATAAAGAAACGAGACACAAAACTGCCACCTTTTGAATATAGTTTCTCAGGTCAGCGGTGGACATTTATTAATCGGTTTCGTCAGAAAGTATCCCTTATCAAACCTCCTTGCCTTGCGGGCAGGTAATGGCAGGAACCACCAGTGACGAAAGTAGCTTGCTGCTTGCGCTGCACATCCAGATGTAGGAGAGAGAGAGAGAGAGAGAGAGAGAGAGAGAGAGAGAGAGAGAGAGAGAGAGAGAGAGAGAGAGAGACAGAGAGAGAGAGAGAGAGAATTACAAACGAACGCTGTAACAGATGCCTCAAAGATTATAGCCAATATGTAAAGGGAGACACACAAAAAGCACCATAAACTTCTCGTCAGCTAGAATGTAAGGTCATCCATCCCTATACAGAGCAACATTAGGGATACAATACATACTGGTCAAGCACGAGAGATTGTTTATAATGTTTCGAAACATTTTGCCTTAGAAAAACAGAAAGGAGGTCCTATTACTGATGCTTGTAAAGCCATTTTTTTTTTTTGCACAACAGAAGAAACCAGTGTAGGCAAAACTACTATCATAGTTAAATGAACAGTAACGTAATTCTGGACAATAGTTCCGTAAGCAGTTGCTACCGAATATATTCCCATCTTCCATAATTGTAATGGTAACGCATCTTATCATAGAGAAAAATTAGATAAACCTCCAACAGCATCAAACAACAAGGCACAAACAAGATAATGGCTCATCAAAAAAGCATATCACCAAGAGACAATATGCAAAAATTTCAACTTTTGGAAATAGTCAAGGAATACTACCGAAACATAGATAACGCATACGTGATTGATCAAATTGCAGTTGAAATGGTCACATGTGCATTCGTCTTCCTCCAAACCATTGCCAATACAATCCGATTGAACATATTTGGGCACAAGCGAAGACCTATGGTAGATATAAGGGTAAGCCTACTTAAAAAAAAAAAAGAAAAAAAAAAGAAATCACTGCATTCGGTGATAAAAGAAAATTGGACGAATGGAGTAAAACACGCCGAAAAATTACAAGAGGACTATGCAAAGCAAGATATGGTAATCAATAAATATATTCATCATTTGGTAAGAAGTCTTGAGTCCTCTAATGAGGAATCTTATAGAAAAAATGTTACGTTGTCATTCATATCAACAAAGAAGTTCTGGTGTATATCGAAAAACTAATTTCAAAATAAAAGTTAGATGTATGAAATTCTTTGCATTCTCCTGTATTATTATTATTATTATTATTATTATTATTATTATTATTTCTATTATTTTTATTATTTTATTATTATTATTATTATTATTATTATTATTATTATTGCTGTTGTTGTTGTTGTTGTTGTTGTTGTTGTAATTAGCCCAGGTGCAATCCTACTGGGAAGGGAAACAAATAAGGAGAAAGAAATAAACGAAAGATATAAAGTTAGAATACAAAAATAATAAGAAGGCAAACGGGTATTGTATCATTAAAGAAAGGTAAAAAACAAACTGATAACAAGAAAACATAGTGAGCATGTTGATCTGCCAACAAAAATGATAAAATTAATATTTTAATAAACAATATGACAAAAGAAAACAAAGAAACATTTCGGCTGTGGCTTTCGGAGAAAATATTGTTTTTAATTGGTGGTCGATTCCCAAAGGAGATTACTACAAAAATTTAGTGAGGTGAGAAGGTATACTACGAAATCGAAAATATGGCACCGTGTGTTTTTGTCTTTAGATGCACATTGACCTTCGTAAATTTAACAGCGTATAGTCTTCTAAGATTAGCTTTTTCGTTTTCCGAAGCCACTTTTGGGTACTTGGTATTCACTACGTAGTCAAAGATGATATCGAGGTTGTCCGATTTCCGTTTAGCAGCCTTACTGACGACTTTTTGGACAAGTGGTGCTGTTATCGGGTTAACCTGGATTTATATACATCCGAAAATACCAAAAATCAATGGCTTACTATCGCATACAAAATAATCAGATAACAAAAAAAAAGGGGGTTTGATTAGGGGACCACAGACGAGAAAATGGTCATTATAACTATCGTCCTCTTTTTGGTCATCCCGACGAATTAAGAACGCTTGACTATATGCACTAGTGTTATACTTCATGCAAATCTACTCATTGAATTTGTCTCAAGTTCGTTTTGGAAAAAAAAAAAAACATAAATGATGGCCGTATTGACCGTGCTTTTTATCACTGTATGAGTATAGTAATCGCAAAGAAGAACTAAGACAATAAACGGACAAGTACATGACATCAATAAATTTTACCAATATAGGAGACCGTACATGTATATACATGTAATTTAGAAATTGTGTTGACCCTGATGAAAAGCAATTGATTAATATCTATAAAAGATGAGATAATACGTAAAAAAGGGGGTAATTTGAAACCAGGGGGCGGGGGTAGTTTGAAACCGGCTTCAAATTACCCCCGGGGTAGCTTGAAACCGGTTTCAAGTTAACCCCCCCCCCCCGGTAGCCTGAAACCGGTTTCAAACTACCGGAGGTAAGAATTGGAGGAGGTAATTTGAAACCGGTACACCGGGCCATTGAGAGAGAGAGAGAGAGAGAGAGAGAGAGAGAGAGAGAGAGAGAGAGAGAGAGAGAGAGAGAGAGAGAGAATATATATTTAGAGTATTTGAAACACTGACTGGTCCATCCTTTCAATCATCATTCTATTCCCTTGTCTCTACTCTTGAACAAAAACGGATAACCGGGATTCGTTTTCTTACAATCTTAAGAAATATAAAGAAATTTCATATCGGATGGGAATTCTCATTCACAATCAAGCAGTTAACTGTCTGTTTCGGTGCTATTTTGATTTTCGGGAGATCATCAAGCAATATCTGGAATGACTTCTTGGCTGATACCACCTTTATATAAAATCGAATCCGAACAACGACCGCACAAACACACACTCACACACATACACACACAAATACCAATAAAAAGTTATTGTCGATTATGATTTTCATAAAAATAAACTGATTAAAACGTGGCTCGAATAAAGTTTGAACTTGGGAGAGTTTTATGAGAAATTATATTGCCCTACAGTGCAATTTGCAACATAATTACAGTGCGATCTTTTTAACAATTTTAAAAGATACTGTTTGCATTTATCGATTTTTAGAAAAAAGATCATCACGTTAATTGCTTTTAAAGAATAGTCTGTTCTCATTTATGTATTTTTTGAAGTGATTCGTTTATTACTTTAAATCACAAATCTTTAAGTGATTCATTGATTACTTTCAATCAGAGCTTTAAGTGATTCATTAATTACTTTAAATCACAGAGCGTTAAGTGATTCACTAGTTACTTTAAATCACAGAGCTTTAAGTGAATTACTGATTACTTTATTACACAGAGCTTTAAGTGATTCATTAACTACTTTAAATCACAGAGCTTCAAGTGATTTACCGATTACTTTCAAGAGCTTTAAGTGATTCAGAATTACTTTAAATCACAGAGCTTCAAGTGATTACCTTAAATCACAGAACTTTAAGTGATCCACTGATTACTGATTACTTTAAATCCCAGAGCCTCAAGTGATTCACTGATTACTTTAAATCACAGAACTTTGACTTGCAATGAACTCATGATATTCCTCAATGTATTCAAAATACATTTTTTATTTCGCTTTATTACTCAAGAAAAAGAAGTAAAGGAGAATTGAGAATAGGACCAAGCTTTCACCTTTACAAAGTAGCCTATGCTTTACTAATTAGAATTAACAAATTATCAAAACTTGTTACTATTTACGCACAAACATACACTCTTAGCATTTCCTTAGTTGAATATCATTTGGGAACATATTCTTTCATTCAAACTTAAGTACAAAAAAAAAAACTGACTGGTGGTTTTGATACATGACTTATTCATTCATATCCTGAGGTTTCTTTTATTGTGCTACGAAGGACTCCATTGTATGGGATATCTTTCTAGCGGTTGAGGGGTTAGATAACTATGGTTTTTTTTTCCTTTTAAACTATTTCTGCACAGCATTCCTTCATTTCTTCCACTTTCGAAAATAGATATTTCTTATGAATTCTAATATAGTTACCAAGTTTCTATATCAAATTATTCAATTAAAAGTTATGAAATTCCTTCTTCAAATCTTGTAGCCATTTTGTTTCCCATTTTGTCTTGCAACCCATTTCCTATGATTTCTCTCATGTATTTTTTGTTTGTTTTTGTTTTCTAAATGTAAATTTTTGTCTATCGAAAAATGGCCTATGGTTTTTTCTCATGTATTACAGTGCTTTAAATCTCTTGAGTGTTCAATAACCTTTAAGGCAATGAATTGATAACTCTGCGCCTTCCTTCACGGAGAGGAAGAAGAAAAGATCAAAGACCCTCCATCGCCTAATTCGTATAAAGTGGAGCAAGGACATCTATCTATATTCATCGACTCTCATTAAGCAGGGATCAGTGACTATTAGGTCCAATTCTCTCAACGCCTTTAAGGTTTAAAGGACGTTCATGAATGGCAGAGGCAAGGGATATGACAATGCCCTAGATACTGACCATATATACAAATGATCAGTATCAAAACCTCCTCTCCACCCAAGGTAAGACCAGGGAGGACCAGGCAATGGCTGTTGATGACTCAACAGTTAGACCTATAGGCTCTCCCAAACCCTCAACCACATCTTTAGCTCACAAGGGTGGTGAGGTTGCAGACACTACAATAAACTATCGAGCCTGAGCGGAACTAGAACCCTAGACCGGCAGATCGCTAGGCAGTGACGTTTCCCAAGTTTTAACGAAAGCAGAGACTCAAAGCATAGACTTTCAAAAATAAAACCTCGAGCAGTTTCAGTAAATACAACAAATCCCTTTGGTCTTTATTGGTATAAAATTTGATAAAACCAACATAATATTCAGTTTCTCCTCTGCCCTCTATTAGACAAGGCCAATGAACTGTATTGAATGCAATTTGTTTCATTTTATTGTTTCAACAATGAATAGCCACAGACAATTATAAACGTATCATTTGCTTATGAATAAAAAAGAGAAGGAAAATTTATTATTTTCGACAAGCTTAATAATAATAATAATAATAATAATAATAATAACTATTGTTGATATTTCTATATATTATTTTCCTCATCATGATTATTATAGTTTGGACACTAGAGAGTTTAAGGCTAAGCTACATAATGTAAATATTAAAGCAATAAACAGATAAAAACAAACAGAATAAAACAATCAGGGGGAAACAATGGCATAAAACTGTAATGGAAGTAATTTTTCGTATAAACAAAGTAACAAATAAAGACGTAGGCCTACAACACGGGATGAGAGGATTCATTTATCCGTAATAGCCCGAAACGACTCATCCCATCACCAGCGCCATTATCACAACGAAAAATCGGTTGTTGTGTTCGATTCAAACAACGTAATATACATAAAGGAATTCTAGACAGGTTGAAACAGAGTTAATACTCTTGTTTGAAGCTTGGGGTTTGGTGTTCGTCCGTGCGTTTGACAGATGCAGTTTAATTCCGGGAGGGGTAGATCTATAAGAAAAATTCCATTGACGACATTGAACAAAGGAAACAGATATATTGCACTGAGTAATAGAAATGTCGTTGAGAGGTTTGTCAAGTCATTCAGAAACGTCGAAAATTAAACCAGAAAAGTCGTTCAAAGACGATGGAATTTTTCTAAAGTAACATTTCTGACATCAGGACTGGTACACCGGAAGTCGAGTATGCTCGTTAACTTGAAATCACTGGTCGGCAACATCGTTAAGGAGAAAAGAATGGAGAACAAAGGCTGCATTACACCTTTCCTCACCTGACATTATAAAATTTATATTGTAAAAAAAAACCGACATATTATAAGGGTTGCACTATGGAATATAACATACACTAGAAATTGTACTTCTTCTAATGACTTTAATAAACTAGAACCATAATCTGTTGTACAAATAACCTAGGCCTAATAGAAAAACATCCAATTTTAAACATTCATTACCTCCATGGTCAAGGAAAACATATCCTATTTGAGTTTATATCTAGAGAAATGGTTTTACTTACTCCTAAAAATTACATATTGTCGAAAAAAAAAAAGCATCGTCTAATGTTCAACAATATAAAAACACCATTTATTAAGATACAAATCACCAGTGATAAGGCAAAGCACACTGTCTCAGCACAACCACCAATATCTCATCCACAGTGAAAGATATATATCCAGTACATATAAACACAATGAAAAAAAAAATGGCGCCACAAATCTTCCATAAATCACTATACATATCAACAATCCTCAGATATATCGAGGCGAAAGTCCCGCCATTTATAAGTGGTCGACGTAACAGATACAAAGTTATTTTTGGGGCGAGATGAGAAAAGCCCGAAGAGGACCATCTAGGCCCAGGACGGAGATGGATTGCAGTGACTAATAGCAACGACACTCTTGGTGCCAAGGCTCTCGAGGTTCACGACGTCCGTCTTGTTGGAAAAGCGCGGGAAGGGAAGAGGAGGGAGGGGTTATCTAGGGAAGGGGAGAGGGTCTGACGTATGACTGGAAATTGATTGATAAAGGAAGATGAAGGGAATGGGGGGAGGGTGGAAGTGCGTCTGAGAAGGAGAGGGGTCCTGGGTCTGTTAAAGAAATGAATTAATGACTCCTGGATGAAATAGATGAAGCGAATAGTAAGAGGACTGCTTCGTATAGACTAGAAATCAAGTTCCTAACACAATCATTATCTCATCTTTCTCGTTTTTCCCCCTCATCTTGCTTTCTCATATAAATGTATTCTTTTCGAATTAAGAAAATAGTAAAAGAAAGGTGAAGAAACACAGGTCAAAATATGCCGTGTTAAGATTATAAAACGATATAAAAATGGAAACAAAACACACACAAAAATAGATAAAGACAATTCATAACAAGGAATAAACTGGCGAGTATATTCGCTTATATATACCCAACCGTCTTTCTAATAATCTCAGTTTATCAGTCAGAAGTTAATGACGGCTTCATTTCATATCATAGACAATTTGTAAGTACAAGTTAATACTAATGACCAGATATAAATTATTCCAATGTCATCGCAAGGCCTCGCTGGCCGTAAATGACTTCCAGTTTCCACAGCATGACTTCGGTAATGAGTAGGCCTAAAAAGTTTTGAAATACGAATTTGATGATTACAAAAGGGTTTGAATTTGTAAGACATGGACAATTTCCTAGATACTGACCATGTATACAAATGATCAGTGCTTAAACCTCCTCTCCACCCAAGGTAGGACCAGGGAAAACTTACTCACTTCCATTTGAAAATTCACAGACAAAGAGAAATGGTCACAGATGCTAAAAGATGACAAATAACCCAAGATTCTCCTCTTCATAAATCACAGATATAGATCCAACTAAGACAAGCTATGATACACAAAACTTTTATGGAAGGAGAGAGGATCTCGCCAGTGAGTTGCCGTTGGTAAAATCGTTATTTAAACAAGATTAGTGAGAAAAAAAAATAAGTCAAAATAATATTTGAATAGGTAATAAAAAATGGTAGGCTATTACAAGAAAAGCGAAAACTTAAAAAATTGAAATATTAAAGTAGGAACAAAGGTAATATATTTAACCGACGTTTTCTGTATTGTGAAAAAAAAAAAACTTATGAAAGAATGTAAAAATTTCAGTAAAAATTGTAACAATCGGCATTGAATACTGGTAGCATTAAAATTGTATGTTCATTTGCCAGTAAGAATTTAATGTATGAATTTTAGAATGCCTGGCAAGTTATCGTTTAGTAATGAATGCAACATTTTATCACTTATTTATTTTTTCTTATTATTGGGCTACTTAAACATTGAGCATTATCTAATGTACCTAAAGTTTAACAAAGCCACCACGGATCTTTCTTTCTGAATAAGAAATCTTATTCAACATGAATAAGGTAATAAGCAGTGCGGTACTCATGTAATTTATGTACAAAACAAGCACTAAAATGCGGCCATCATAGCAAGTAAAACCTCATGATTTCGAAATGTAAAAACAAGGAAAGAAAACAGGACTATAAAACAAGTGCAAGGCTTAAACATACAAAAATCCGTGGACTGAAATATATATATATATATATATATATATATATATATATATATATATATATATATATATATATATATATATATATATATATATATATATATATATATATATATATATATATATATATATATATATATATATATATATATATAGATAGATAGATGGATAGATAGATAGATAGATAGATATATAAAACGCACATTTATACACATACATACATACATACAATTTTTTATGTATTTTACTTCTGATCAACAGAGAACAATTAGGTTTTAAAAGACTTTTCAGTGTTTCAGTCCTCAAAAATATCAAATGACCGCACATCAGGTATAATCTCGATAGGTCTTCATCTCCGATCAACATTCCCCCAAAACCTCAGTTCCACATCACAATGGCTTCATTCAGAGTGAAACTGAACCCTGTGAATTAGACCAAAGAAGAACAAATTCCATTATTGCTACAATACACAAAGCTTTTTTGCAATGGAAACATTCTGGTATCTTCATTAGCTTACCATGAAAAATAAGTGACTTTTCTCCAGTTATTTGCGTTTCTTAAACGAGAAAAGAGGAAAATGGTCATTGAAGAAAGAGGAAAATGGTCATTGATGAAAGAGGAAAATGTTTGTGTTTTGATATCCCTTGTTTCTCTCTTTCTATCTTCGTCTCTTTTCTCCACATCTTTCATTAAATATAGAAAACTACGATCTCACGTGTTTATATGGTTTTGAAGAATACAAGCGGAAATTTAAGAATAAAACTTGAGTATGTAATTATACCCAGAGTATATGTGTTCTTTATATACGTAGGCTGAAGAACGAGTATAGAATCCATGCGTATCTCAATCGAGCTCTCCTTGAAGTAAGGAGGAATTAGGTCCTAAAGCCAATCTTTAGGGCTTATATCTTTTGTACTCATAGCACATGCAAAAAAAAAAAAAAAATCATTTATGAATATTTCCCAATTCCAACTTTCCCTCTTTTAATATTTCAATAAGGCAGACATCTCT
>NC_090742.1:42998993-43026493 GCF_036898095.1 Palaemon carinicauda
TTCTTCCTGTCGATGAAATGCCTAAAAGGAAGAGTGACTAAGGGATCTTAGTTCTAGGACACCTAAAGATATATATATATATATATATATATATATATATATATATATATATATATATATATATATATATATATATATACAGTATATATATATATATATATATATATATATAGTATATATATATATATATATATATATATATATATATATATATATATATATATATATATATATATATATATATATATATATATATATATATATATATATATATATATATTATATATACACAAACACGCACATATACACACATATATTCATGTGTATATATATACATACATATATATAAATAAATATATATAAATATATATTTATATATATATATATATATATATATATATATATATATATATATGTATGTATATATATAAATCCTTCGAACTGTTTTCTGAGAAATGCAAGAAGCTATAGAGGTGCAGATATTGTTAGTGATCACTAGCTCCTCATCGCCGCATTGAAATTTAAACTGAAATCACCCAACAGAAATATAGATAGAATTCCTAGGTGTCATACAACTAAGCTTCTAGATGATGAACACAGATAAACCTTTGCAATTTGCAGTCTTAGATACTTTAGGAGAAGATGAGTGGATAATAAAGGAAGAATGGTGCGATATTACGAACATATATCAGTCAGTTGGTAGTGATGTCTTGGGACAAGCAATTACAAGGAAAAAAACATGGATATGATATACTTAGGATTCTATAAAAAGGAGACAAAAACTTACCAACATTCAATCCTCGAATATTCTGAAAAGTGTCGTGCGTACTTTCTAAGGTTCAGAGTCAACTTACACACATCCTACGTCATAACACCACAAGGAAACAAAATAAATATCAAACACTCCATTCCTAAATAAATAATACAACATATTCTTCCACAAATGGATAATAATTAAACAGGATTCTCCACCGAAAGACTTCAGTTTCAAGTCGACGCAACAATGGCTTCGTTAAACAACAGAGAAAAGCGGAGAAAATACTTTGTGTACAGCGAACGAATCAGAGACAAGAGAGACATGATGCGGTTTTAATCTTATGTAAACAAAGCAGGAGGGAACCACTCATGGGTAAAAACAAAGCTTATTTTGCGATAACCTTTCCGAGAATGAAACTTGGCTTTCATAGAGATCCTTCATGAATATTTGAGACAAATCCTTCAATAGTTATGATTGCTAAAACTAATTCTGTCTTTTACTTTTTCAAAGAACAGGTTGTTTAATAAATATCTAAGACATTAATTATATATATTCATCACATATAATACGAATAAAAGAAATACCATGAATAAGTAAAGGTATACTGTGAACCTCATTTGGAATTATAGGTTTACATAAACATATACACCTACATCAACATGTCTGTTTATCTATCTGTCTATTAACTTCTCTACATATATATCTATCTACCTATCTATCTTATAATGCAACTTACGGTATATAAGCTAAGTACTGGGATGTTTGTGAACTAGGAAAATAAGGAAGAAATGAGGAAAACAAACATGAAAAATGAAAGAGAATTCATAAACTTATTCCTAAAACATTTTTAATATGAGTTATATCAATAATTATAATGATAATGATAATAATGAAAAAAAAAAAACAATAAAAATAATAAGAATAATAATAATAATAATAGTAATAATAATATTAACAATGATAATAATAAATATTATAAAAATTATAATATTAATATAAATATAAATAACAATACACACACGAGACCTATAACAAAAATAATCTTATAATAATAATAATAATAATAATAATAATAATAATAATAATAATAATAATAATAATAATAATAATAATAATAATAATAATAATAAAAGATTTCCTGCTAGGATACTATGTCACATCCAGATGTCACTCGACCGAAGCCTTTTTGATTAATGAGAGAAGACCCTAAGGTCCTGACCTGAGGCATAACTGACTGTCATGTGAAGGAAGGACATAGAAACCAGGAAAACGGAGGAGACGAGAAACGTCCAAAGGTTGGCGGAAGAGGGAAACAAAGCAACGCGTTGAGACACTACTGCTAGAGAGTTATGGGGTCTTTTGACTGGCCAGACAGTACTTCATTGGATCCTTCTCTCTGGTTACGGTTCACCTTCCCTGTGCTTACATATACACCGAATAATCAGGCCTATTCCTTACAGATTCTCCTCTGTCCTCATACAACTGACAACACTGAGATTACCAAACAATTTTTCGTCACCCAAGGGGTTAATTACTACACTGTAATTGTTCAGTGGCTACTTTCTTCTTAGTAAGGGTAGAAGAGATTCTTTAGCTATGGTAAGCAGCTCTTCTAGGAGAACTACACTCCAAAATCAAACTATTGTTCTCTAGTCCTGGGTAGTGCCATAGCCTCCGTACCATGGTCTTCCACTATCTCTTAGGTTAGAGTTCTCTTGCTCGAGGGTAAACTTGGGCACACTATTCTATCTAATTTCTTTTCCTCTTGTTTTGTTAAGGTTTTTATGGATTATATAAGAAATATTTATTTTAATGTTGTTACTGTTCTTATAATATTTTATTTTCCCCTGATAGGGTCCCTGGGATTATATCATCCTGCTTTTCCAACTAAGGTTGTAGCTTAACAAGCAATAATAATAATAATAATAATAATAATAATAATAATAATAATAATAATAATAATAATAATAATAATAATAATCCATGCTTGCGCAATCTAGACAGAAGAACAATCAGAGTTGTAGTCGAATTCTGCAAGAGTTTAACGATATCTTTCTTGCTTGAATTGATATCGTCAAGAAGGACTGATCTCTTATCATTTCCTGATCTCTGCAAAAGCTTATTATTAGTAAGTCTTTCCTCTTGCAACAGATTTTTGCTATTGATATTCTTTTAAAATAAAATAATCATAATAATAATAACAATAATAATAATAATGATAATAATAATAGATCAATAAAAATATGACGACGAAAGGAATAATAATATCAATATATATCACGACAGGAAACTAATATAAATAACTAGTTCATTACCGTCATTTTCACAAAATACAACACCGTGTGATTATCAATATCCGCCCAATTCCGCTTGCTCCCATCTGTCTCCACTTGCGACTATACTGAATTTTTCACTTTTCCTTTACATTTGTTTACATCTCTCTACGCTTTATAGAACTCATCTGTCATAATTCCATTTCTGTACTGAAATATCAACTTATCTTATAACGATAAATCTGTTTATAGCTTATAAAAGAACCTTCTCTTGAAATAACATATGAAATATTACGTCTGGCTTTGTATTTTCTCGCTTCAATAGATAATTAGATTTGGGTAAGAGCCATTTTTACCTTATGCAATTCACACGGCAACGCATTACGAGACTCCTGGACTTCATAACACCCAGCCGTATAAGACTTTTGTTACGAAAGGGAAACGGTTTTTTGAGTCTGAAGTATTACACAAAGGCCTGTAACAACATGCATACGCATACACACAAAAACAGAGAGAGAGAGAGAGAGAGAGAGAGAGAGAGAGAGAGAGAGAGAGAGAGAGAGAGAGAGAGTTATTGGGTCCTTTAACTGGCCAGATAGTACTGCGTTGGACCCGACTCTGTCGGGTCTGGCATTTTCTTTCGACACTCTCCTCTTTCCTCATATACCTAACAATACTGAAAATAGCAAACAATTCTTTACACAAGGGGTTAACTATTGCAATGTAATTGTTCAGTGGCTACTTTCTTCTTGGTAAGGGTAGAAGAGACTCTTTAGCTATGGTAAGCAGCTCTTCAAGAAGGACACTCAAAAATCAAACCATTGTTCTCTAGTCTTGGGTAGTGCCATAGCCTCTGTACCATGGTCTTCCACTGTCTTTGGTGTTTTTCTTCAATTTTTTATAGTTTATATATGAAATATTTATTGTAAAGTTCTTTTTGTTCTTAAAATATTTTAATTGATCATTACTTCTCTCGTAGTTTACTTATCTCTTTATATCCTTTCCTCACTGGGCTATTTTCCCTGTTGGAGCTCTTAGGCTTGTGGCATCTTGCATTTCCAACTAGGGTTGTAGCTTAGCAAGTAATAATAATAATAATAATAATAATAATAATAATAATAATAATAATAAGAGACAGAAGTTCAACAAGAGATGGAAGTTCACCAACAAGAGACGGAAGCCGCTGTCCTTTCACTTTCTCTCCTGACAATGATCCCTCTGTAGTCATCTTTCCCAGAATCAGGCAACTTGAAATGCTTTCATTTGGGTCATCCTTCAATGGGACGCGAGTATGATGAGTTAATTAATTTCGTTGTTCACAGGTCAAAGAAGAATGAGAGAGAGAGAGAGAGAGAGAGAGAGAGAGAGAGAGAGAGAGAGAGAGAGAGAGAGAGAGATGTTCGAACGTAGAACCTCTGTCTCAGTTTCGCAGAATACAAGAAGACTACATAATTCAAAGGCGTCATAATGAGATAAACAACATTTCTTGGCTTTACAAAGGAGAGTTGCACTAATGAGAAACTTGGAGAATTCTATAACTGCATGTTTTTTTCCGAAGAAGGGAAATAGTTTAAAATCCCAAATCGTTCAAACATATCCGTAGGGAAAGAGGTAAAGTAAGTTTAAATTTCTTCCTGTTACTGAAATGCTGATGAAGATTTTCATCGAACAGGAGACAGTTGAAAGGAAGAGAGTAACTAAGGTATCTTAGCTCTAAGACACATAAACACATGTCCTTTTCTTACAGAATGGTTAAGCAGTGTTTTCCAATCCTAACATATTGAAGGATATTCGTCGTGAAAAGAGGCGAAGCTAATAAAGGAGTCTATCATGTTAATGAAATTCTATGAGGTCTTTCTTTAGTTTAGGCAGAGAAGCGACTCGAATTTTTCTATTTGATAATGATTGTTGCTCTTGTAGGAGGAAGGAACATGCGAGTCCAGAAAACGAAAATGAATCTCAAGCTAACCTGTCATGAACAAGAATGCGATACATGCAATTACTAATTAATGCCAACTAACGTTAACAAAAAAGTATCATGTTTCTTGGTTCAATGGCATTACAGTTAAAGGAGGAAGAAAGAAAAACACATGTACAGTTAGATACAAGAATTCATGGCACACCTAACTCCAAAGAAATGCTTCCTGTCACACAATTACTGTGCGGCAAGTTCCTGCTCACCACCTCTGCCATCCCTCCCTACACCATCTGTTTGGTTACTCGCCGCGCAGTAAGGATATGACTGTGTGCAATTTCTCAAGGCGAGTTGTGCCAAAAATTCCTATCTCCTACTGTACGCCTACAGCCACATCATTTATCTCAAACAAGTGAAGCATCCCTACCCCTAGATTACATTCCCCAGACCCTACTCGAATTGAAAGTGTTCACAACAAGGTCTTCACAAATCCCTACGCAAAAGGGCCAGTCCAAAGAGAGATTGGAGAATATCACACTAAATTTACATGCGTTTGTCAAGAGATACAATCTCTTTCGGGGCCTTATGCAAAAAAAAAAAAAAAAAAAAAAAAGAAAAAAAAATAACTCCAAGAACACCATCGGTCAGTTGGCAAAGATGGATTGTTACAGACATGGCGCACTTTGAGCTGAAGATATAAAGCCCCGGAGGTCCGAAGCGAAACACGAAGAGGGACGGGAAAGCAGAGAAGTAGAAAGGTCAGATTCGAGGTCTGTTTAGGGATGGCTGGAACGACCATATAAAGCAACTCCTACGACCTGATCTTGATATCTGAAGGAAATTGAGTAACTCGAACGACCACTGTATGTTTCTAGGCCTAAAACTTCGTGCTTACTTTCAAAAGACAAATGTAAGAACCCTTCTTCGGTTTATATAATATACAAGAAATATCAACAGCATTACAAAATTGTTCATATAGAAAAATTATATCGACCAAGGTAAGTTACCATATACCGAAATAAAAATAAAAAATAAATAAAACCTTAAGAGAAACATTAGAAAAATAAGAAAACCACGGTTTTTGATTACTCAAATAGCATTGATAGAAGACATTAGGCGTATAATACCCCATACTGAATGTGCATTACTTTTGATAATGGATGTTAGTTTCAAAATCAAGGTTTAAAATATGTTATTCGTTTTCGCCAATATTCAAAAAGTAACTTAAAATCCGTCACTGTTGTCCAATTAACTTTGTTTCATTTCCTTAGCGTTCACTTTTCAAATACATTGCAGCCAAAGTCTCCTATCAGGGCAAAGCGAAACACCACAATACTTCCAATAATATTTTTGTTGTCGCTTTTAATAAACATATATTAATTCTGTTACAAGTAATTACGATTAATAGGTAAGCTAAATGGGTCATTTCTCTCTCCCAAAAACAAATATATCTCCGTTGTCCACTAGAGAGTTTCAACATCAATCTTCGTTACAACGATTTTCTGATATTCCTTTGTCTTAAATTGCAAGGATTTCACGATTGGTTGCCATCTATTTTCTTGACTTCAGAGATTTCATTAATAAACATCATTGAATTATGAATGTCTTTAAATAATATAGATTTTCTCATATAACTGAACTGAATATAATGCCTAGCATTAATGGGATTAAATCCAACATTCTTTTTTTATTTAGTAATTAATCAGATTTGCAAAGACCCTTTCTTCCCTTATGCAAATCACAAAGCGATAACAAGCAAGGCGTCGAATCCATATTCGAGTTTGTGAGGAAAATTGAAATACATTAGAACTTTTTAAGACTGAGAAACAAAGACTAGAATTGCGGCCAAAATATATTAACACACACGTGAGAGAGAGAGAGAGAGAGAGAGAGAGAGAGAGAGAGAGAGAGAGACTCCATTCCCTTAGTCAATACTATACATTCTACATAAAAATTCCTATTAGACAATGCTGACAGTCGCAAATTTACGATTGTTGGTGATAACTACATAGATATAAACACCGATTTTCAATATCTTCAGAATAATCCTAATAACAAAGCATGATTAATAATGATACAAGAAAAAACACTTAAGATGACTGAGGGGAGGAAGGACTAATTAAGACCAGTCTTCCTTACGAAAAAGCATTCCTATTAAATTGCACAAACTAATATATCTCATGAGAAGTCACCTTTGTGCAAAATATAGATTGATTATTAAAATTAAAACGATTTTTCTTCACAAAGAAAAGAAAAAAAGAAAAAACACCGAGATGGAATATTCAACTCGGGTAAAAATACCAACAAATTCTGCTTAACTGCTTATCTCAGGATGAGAAGGATATTGAAATAGCTATAGTAATATTAATATATATATATATATATATATATATATATATATATATATATATATATATATATATATATATATATATATATATTCACTAAATAAACTGAAGTATGCCATAATAAATGTTATATCACATACCTTCGGTTATAACTTCATGGGTACCCATCAAAAAACCTTTTAGAAAAATGCTGAGTACTATAAAATAATTCGTATATTCAGTTACTTGAATATTGCAACCATTTTGGGAGGGGCAGTTAAATCGGTGAAAACACACACACATACACACACGCATATATATATATATATATATATATATATATATATATATATATATATATATATATATATATATATACATATACATATTATACACACACACACATATATATATGCATATATATATATATATATATATATATATATATATATATATATATATATATATATATATATATATATATATATATATATATATATATTTATATATATATAATTCTCATGTATTTCACCTCTGATCAACAGAGACCAATTATGTTTCAAGCGACTTTCGGGTTTTCCAGTCTTCAAAAATATCAAAATACCGCACATCAGGTATAATCTCGTTGAGTCTTCATCTCCGATCAACAATCCCCCAAAAGCTCAGTTCCACATCACAATGGTTTCATTCACAGTGAAACTGAACCTCGTTGAATTAGACCAAAGAAGAACAAATTCCATTATTGCTACAATACACAAAGCTTTTTATGTAGTTTTCTATTACAAAGGAAACATTCTGGTATATTCATTAGCTTACCTTGAAATATAAGTGATTTTTTTTCTAGTTATTTGCATTTCTTAAACGAGAAAAGAGGAAAAGGGGCATTGAAGAAGGCTGAAAATGTTTGTGTTTTAATTTCGCTTGCTTCTCTCTTTCTTTCTTTGACTCTTTTCTCCCCATCTCTCACTTAATAAAAAATCTACGATCTCATGTGTTATATGTGCTGGAAGAGCACAAGCGGAAATTTAAGAATAAAACTTGAGTATGTAATTATATCCATAGCATGTGTTATTTATATACGTAGGCTGAAGAACAAGTATATAATAAAAAAAAAAAAAAAAAAAAAAACACACACACACACACAATCATTTATGAACATTTCGGGAAATCTATCTTTTTAATATTTCAATAAGGCAGACATCTCTCGTTTACTTTTTATCATCTTACTTGGATAGTCCCGCGGTAATCAATCTAGATATGGTCTTTACGGACCATTAATTCATGTATATGAATACATCAACTTTGCCTATGCAAAATACATATAGGAATCAAATACATGAAATATATTGAAATATATTGATCGAACTTGATTCAAAATAAATGACATACGAGTATGTAAGTTACGAAATAAAGATATTCACATTGAATAATATCGAACTTTGGAGGATGAAATGCGATAGAAAGCAAAAAATAAAAATTACTGACATCACCAAAGAGAAAATGTTTAATTGAAGAAAAGTGTCTCAAGCATTTCCACTAATTTTCTCCTAGATAAAAACAAAGCATTTTGAGAAAATATACCAAATTTACCAAAGGAAATACAAGATGTCTAATGTTAGAGCAACTTGGACAAAGTGGTTTCATCATGTGACAGAGAAACTAAACAGGAAATGCATTCTACGTTCTAAAAATGAAAAACGGAAACCAAAATAGGATTTTAAATCTGCATAAACAAAAACAAAAGAACTTCTATTGTATTGCAATACAATACCTATTCACTTGGTGTGAATACAGTAATCTGCAAAAACCGCTCCGATCCTTAACCAGAGGCTGGCGGAAAATTGCTGTAATTTTCACACCCATTTGTACACATCATCAATAAATAGCATTTCTATTTGGATAATTTATCCCTTGGAGCAATACACGAATTGAAATGTCCAATTAGAAGCTGATTGTAGAAACAATACACGATCAGACGGAGTCACAAATTAATAGGAATTTCACCCTATAAAGACTATAAAAATACAAAAGAATACATATTACTATGTATTACACTATAGACGTATATTCATAATTGATTTTCACGTGTTACGAACTAAAAGAATTTTCCCCTGAAAGTCAGTTAAAAAATATGAATTTGAGAAGTAGCCTATTCAACAATATTCTGAAAAAAGTTCATCGTAACTCAAAAAAAAGATAGATTTGAACTAGATCATCTTACGACCAAGAATCTAATTGAAGCAAATTAAGCTAGGTATTGCGAATAGCTTTCATGAATTATATATGTACTTATAAATACTCACACACACTGTAAAAAAAAGAAAAACACACACACACACACACACATATATATATATATATATATATATATATATATATATATATATATATATATATATATATATATATATATATATATATATGCATATGCATTCATCATTTTAAGGATACGGACAATACCAAAGAGGCTTTAAATAATCATGGCCATATTTAAGATTCTAACATTCAGCAGTGCAGTTTGAAGGCCTTTATTTAAAATAAGGATTAAATCGCACACGAATAAAATGTTCAAATGTCATGAAATAAACAACAGTAAAATGTATTGGATTTACAGTTTAAAAGCGTCACTTCACGGGGTGTATTATAAAGTGAAAATACTATAAAAAAGGAATAGTTGTAAGCCTTGTGTTATAATGTGTGTGTGTGTGTGTGAGAGAGAGAGAGAGAGAGAGAGAGAGAGAGAGAGAGAGAGAGAGAGAGAGAGAGAGAGAGAGAGAGAGAGAGAGAGAATACTGGTTACAAGCTATTTTGATTTCCCCTAATTCAAAGATACATTGATTAGTATAGGTGGAAAAATGAATGTTCAATATGAAGATGTTTACATAAGCCCGTGAGAGCAAGAAGCAAATATAATTATTACATGTACTCTCCTACCATTAAACTAGTAATTTGTTCTCCCATTGTAGGTGTGGTTGAAATCCATTTAATTATTATAAAAAAAAATTCAAACAGACCTAATACTTAACCTATAGTCAAACCCCGTAACAGGATGAAGTATATGGAAAAACTAAAATACCTTTTTCGAAGTCATAAGCCAGAATAAGTTATTACGTATACTAAAGTCTTTATATATATATATATATATATATATATATATATATATATATATATATATATATATATATATATATATATATATATATATATGTGTGTGTGTGTGTGTGTGTGTGTGTGTGTGTGTACACACACACACACACACACATATATATATATATATATATATATATATATATATATATATATATATATATATATATATATATATATGTGTGTGTGTGTGTGTGTGTGTGTGTGTGTGTGTACACACACACACACACACACACATATATATATATATATATATATATATATATATATATATATATATATATATATATATATACATATATATAAATGTAAGACCTTCAGGCTGTCTTCTATTGGGAAGGACTACATTCCACAGTTCCTAAAAAGAGACTAATCTGGTAAATCCTTTACCAAGAAAACACGAATTCATATATGCGTCTCGAGAGAGGATTGGCAGATTCTTGGTAGTTTGAAAAACTTGTAATAAATAATAAGGATGAATACCTTAGTACCGTAAGACGTGAACACTTATTCTTTTGACACTTGAATATTTGTATTAATAAGAAAAAATCAGGGTTTTCACTCAATAGAAAGAAAACCATGTCAAAATGTAAGTTTTCATTATATATACCCTAAACCCAAACGTTCTCTCAGAAATGTATATGTATGTATGTATGTATGTATGTATGTATATATATATATATATATATATATATATATATATATATATATATATATATATATATATATATATATATATGTATACATATATACTTTATATATTAATATATATATATGTATATATATATATATATATATATATATATATATATATATATATATATATATATATATATATATATATATATATATATATATATATATTATATATGTATACTGTACTGTATATATATATATATATATATATATATATATATATATATATATATATATATATATATATATATATGTATACATATATACTTTATATATTAATATATATATATGTATATATATATATATATGTATATATATATATATATATATATATATATATATATATATATATATATATATATATATATATATATATATATATATTTATATATGTATACTGTACTGTATATATATATATATATATATATATATATATATATATTTATATATATATATATATATATATATATATATATATATATATATATATATATATATATATATATATATATATATATGTATATATATAAAAGAACTGGTGTATAGCAGAAAAAAAACTTACACGGGTGGAGTCGCTGAAAGGTTGTAAATTCTTTCATTTCTGCCAATATTTTCTGGAAAAATCTCTAAAAAATACATTATATGTTCTATAACAGTTTTCATTGAAGGCAATTGCCTCATTGCCATTAATATATTTCGTATTCTGACTGGTCAGCTGTTTTACCTCACATTGGGTCCATCATCCGTTAGTTCCTTCATTGATGATTGTCTATAAGTCTTAGACTAAAAGTCATAGCTCCCAAATCCATCATCTGGGGATTGAAATTTGAAGAGGCCTAAAAATTCCTTTTCATTAAAAGGCTAACTACTGCACTGCAATTGTTCAGTGGCTATTTTCCACTTGGTAATGGGTAATGCCATAGAGGCTTTGGTACCAACCAAGACTAGAGAAAATAGTCTGCCACTGTCTTGGGTTCCAGTGGTTTTGCATGAAGTTACACTTAGGCACACTGTTTCCTTTTTTTCCTTCCTTCACTGGGCTATTTTCCCTCCTACAGCCATTGGACTTACAGCATCGTGCTCTACCTTACCTTATTGCCTTATTCTATGTTTGGGTTCCCCCATGTCCCTCAGTGTGAGGCACCTCGTATATCCACTAGAGAGTTGCTTATGCATCTACCGGGTTTTTTTTGCTTCTTCCAGTCTTGGATGGTCTAGGATGCATCTTAGGTGTTAATCAAGCTTATTCTTAAACACATCTACGCTCACTCCTGATATGTTTCTTAGATGAGCTGGCAGCGCATTAAATAGTCGCTGCATTATCGATGCTGGTGCGTAGTGGATTAATGTCCTGTGTTCCTTCCTTAGTTTTCCTGGTATAGTTTTGGGCACTATTAATCTACCTCGGCTTGTTCTTTCTGATATTTTTAGCTCCATGATGTTTTCAGTAATTCCTTCGAATTGTTTCCATGCTTGTATTATCATGTAGCGTTCTCTTCTCCTTTCTAGACAAATACATAAATAAATAAATAAGTAAAATATAATCCGGATCCAGATCATCTAAGAAATTTAATGGGGTCGTCCATGACCTAAGATCTATCTGTGGTGTTACTTTTGTCAAAATCCATCACATAGTTTTGACGTTATCTTTAAAATGGGGAAAATGCAAATCTGGATCTCGAATCCGGATCTAGAACATCTCCCAAATTTAAAGGGGTCATCCATGACCTAAGATTTATCTGTGGTGAAAATTTCGTTAAAATCCTGTTCACTAACACAGACAAATAAATAAATAAACTAGAATCCAGATCCGGATTCATCTATAAAATTTAATGAAGTAGTCTTTGACCTGAGCCCGCTCTGTGGAGAAAATTTTGCCAAAATCCGTCGAGTAGTTTTGACGTAATCATCTCCAAAGTAATGGTGAAAAATGTAAATCTGGATCTAGAATCCAGATCCGAATCATCTACAAAATTTAATGGGGTCGTCCATGACCTAAGATTTATCTGTGTGGTAAATTTCGTCAAAATCTGTCAATTTGTTTTGACGCTACCTTCAAAATGGCGAAATATGCCAATCCGGATCCAGATCATCCCCAAAATTTAATGGGGTCGTCCATGACCTAAAGTATGTGGAAATAATTTCATCAAAATCCGTCGAATAGTTTTGATGTAATCCTGTCCATAGAAATGGCGTAAAAGGCAAATCCGGATCATTTTCAAAATCTAAAGAGGACATCCATGACCTAACATCTATTTGAGGGGGAAATTAATGCATACGTACACGAGAGTTACAAGTAGTTACAAGGATTTTGGATGCCTCAGACTTTACAATCTATCTGGGAAGATACCATTTGCTCTTTGCTCTTATGATGAGCTAATTAATTTCGCAGTTCACAGGTCAAAGAAGAAACTATGTATGAGAGAGAGAGAGAGAGAGAGAGAGAGAGAGAGAGAGAGAGAGAGAGAGAGAGAGAGAGAGAGAGAGAGAATCACATTTCACTCATGCAATCACAATAAACTATATTTCAAATGCAGAGAGAGAGAGAGAGAGAGAGAGAGAGAGAGAGAGAGAGAGAGATTTAATCATATTTCACTGATGCAAACACAACAATAATCTAAATTTGAAATACAAAGAAGTTTACAATGAGAGAGAGAGAGAGAGAGAGAGAGAGAGAGAGAGAGAGAGAGAGAGAGAGAGAGAGAGAGAGAGAGAGAGAGAGTTACATTGATTTTGTATGTCTCAAAGACTTTTTAGTCCATCTGCGGAGACTCCATTTGCTCTTGGGTAGAGCGATTCACTTTAAGCATTTAGAGAGTTCTTATGATCTTGACAAACTTATTCTTGAACTCGTTTACCGTGTTGCTGTTTACTACATCCGCTGGAAGTCTATTCCATGTGTTTGCTATCTTGTATGTAAAGATATTAGCACATTCAATTCCAGTTTGTATCCATTATCTCTGGACTGATTTGTGTTAAGCGTGAATAGATAATTGAAATCTGCATTTTTTATTCCGTTAAGAATTTTGAATGCCTCTTTTAACTGTCCCTTTAGTCGTCGAGTGTGCGGATAAAATTAGTTCAAACGTTCCCTCCTTCGTCTATATCCAAATTTCCTTAGTGATGGAACTAGTTTGGTGGCCCTAGCTTGTACTGCTTCCAGTCTATCTATATCCTTCTGAATACCTGGAGCACAGAATTGGACTCCGTATTCTAGATGGGGTCTTACTAGTGCTATTAATGGAGGTCGTTGCGCCACCTTTTTTCAAACAGAGACCCCACCAGCAAGGACTGGGTGGACAGGCCACAAGTTTTGGGACCCTACCCAGAGTCTCAGCACCCCCCCCCCCCCTTCAACCCTCCTATACCAGTCTACTCCACTTGAGGTCTCATTCTCAGCCATCTTTTACGAACCACGTGGCGACATCGAGATCCCAGGAGAAAGAGGAGGCTTATTGATGGGGGCGTCGGGACACATGACAAGGCCTGACCAATGGGACAACAGTCAGGCCAATTCCCCCTCCCCCCACTTGGGGGCAAAAGGGAGCTCAGTCTGCCTAGGGGTGGCTGGGCATCCTTCTTCGCTAACAAACCTCTGTGAGAGTACCATCACCTTTCTTCGCTCTCAAGACTAAAGGGAGGCAGGACCATGTGACATATCCTCCACAAGGGAGGAACCAGGGTCCTTTTTTCTAAGGTGAGGTCTCTGATTTTGAGATCCTCATCATCCTTACCCAACCTCCCATCCCTTCCTAATCACATCCCATTTTTTCCTTTTATCCTTTAAAGAAAGATCCTACCCACTGAACCTTTTATCCTATTCCCTATATCCCAACCATGTGTGCCGTTTGCTCTTAACCTTAATTAATTCAGCCTGTGATAGTGTTGATTCCCACGTGTAGTGTTTAAATCCCTAAGCTTTGCACTTTCATTTAATTTGCTTAAAAGTTTTAACCACACGACTTTGTGTTCCCAGCCTGTAGATTTAAGTGTTCTGTTAATAATTTCATTTATTTCCCTTTCCATGGATTGTGATTGCTGTGCTGAATTCTCCTCCATGGTCCATCAAACTCCATTCGAAGCTCCTCGTGACTTAAATTAAAATATGATTATCTGTTGTGCTCCCCTTTCCATTAATTTTTATTCAAAGATTGTAAATACATCTATTTTGTCGGTATTCCTTGTCTTATTGCCGATTAGCGACCTTTCCATTGTTCTTTTTTTTTTACTGCCCAGAGTTCCTTAAGCAAGGCCGGACTCACAGCACAGGCCTGTAACACTAGTGATGTGTAGAGGTGTAGTACAGTATCTTTGTTTATGTATTTGAATTGTGTCTTTATGTAAACTATTATTTTTGTGCTTTCTTTACAGCTTTTATGCTCTGTTTGGTGAACTTGAAATCCCTGCTAATAATACTACCCAGATATTCCTCCTCTCCCAGTTTCTATTTCATTACCCAGTAGTGAGTAATCTGATTGTGGGTTATTATAACCTATGTGCATGACTTTGCATTTCCCACAATTGAAATGAATTTGCCATTTTGTAGACCATTCTTTGAAGTCAACACACCTGTCATTTTGCACATTTGTGCTTTAACTTCAGTTTCACACTCATGTTTAATTCCTCTATGATTTTGTCTACTGCGTATCTATTTGGAAATCTCAGCTAATAACTTCTATAATTACTAGCTTCATGACCACTACAGTAAGATGGGAGGGGGTGACTGTTACCCACCAGCAGCTGCATCTGCTTAATCCTGGATGACTTTCAATCTTTTCTGCCCCAAACCTCCCATAAGTGCTACCAAACCAACAGTTAAGTCTTTTCAACGTTGGGCTGTCCCTGACGTGCCGCAGCTCCCAACTGAGCAGCACAAAGCAGAAGCCTGTTTTCTCGTCAGAATTGACAGAGGAAGGCAAGAGATTACTGGCGTTTATGGACATCCAAGAACAGCCAGGCTTTTCAGTTGGCTAGGACTCCAACAAGGCACAAAAGCTGTCAGCCTCAAGAGTAGTTGAGCCGATCCCACTAGGGGTCGGTCACAGAGAGTGGTCAGCTATCACATGTTAGGAATATGCTTTCCTGGGCACTAATAACACCATGCCCTTCTTGCGTCACCTGCCACCCTGGAATTCCTCCGTCCCAGTCTCTCGAAACCTGTGAGCAAGTTTATAGCGTTGTTTATAGATGTTCTGAGACCTCTGCTCTGATGTAAGAGGTAGCTGTTAGCTCCCTAATTGCTATATGTGTATATGCTAGTTATAAATTGCCATCGTATCTTAGTATCTATTGTTTTAATTTTTCTTTAAGCCAGGAGAAATTGAAAGTTGAGATTTTGGTTAAAAGGGTTGAGAAAGAGCAGAACGGATATATGAAAAACTAGAAGAGTTAGTAGTCCGATCCTAGTCTGGATGCACAGAACTGGTCTTAACGGAAAAATTAAAACTACCGGGTTGGAGAAAACCTCCCAGCCGTCATCGCCCAGCTCTTCCTAGCATCCCACAAGCTCTCTCATTTCAACAAAGTGACGGGCCATTGAGAGAGAGAGAGAGAGAGAGAGAGAGAGAGAGAGAGAGAGAGAGAGAGAGATAAAATGTATATTTAGAGTATTTGGAACACTAACTGGTCCATCCTTTCAATCATCATTCTATTCCCTTGTTTCTACTCTTGGATAACAGCGGATAACCGGGATTCGTTTTCTCACAATCTTAGAAAAGAAATATAAAGAACTTCCATATCGGATGGGAATTCTCATTCCCAATCAAGCAGTTAACTATTTCGAGAGATCGTCAAGCAATAACTGTAATGACTTCTTGGCTGATACCACCTTTATATAGAATCGAATCAGAACGACCGCACACACACACAAACACACACACATGCACGAATAAAGTTCCACGAGAAATACCAATAATAAGTTATTGTCTATTATGATTTTCATAAAAATAAACTAATTAAAACGTGGGTCGAATAAACTTTGAACTTGGGAGAGTTTTAAGATAGATTATATTGCCCTATAGTGCAATTTGCAATATAATTACAGTGCGATCTTTTAAACAATTGCAAAAGATACTGTTTACATTTATTGATTTAAAAAATAGTTTATTCTCATTATGTATTTTTTGAAGCGATTCGCTTATTACTTTAAACCACAGAGCTTTAAGTGATTCAGTGATTATTTTAAACCACAGAGCTTTAAGTGATTCACTGATTACTTTAAATCAAAGAGCTTTAAGTGATTCACGGATTATTTTAAATCTCAGAGCTTTAAGTGTTTCACTGAACACTTTAAATCACACAACTTTAAGTGATTCACTAATTACTTTAAATCACAGAGCTTCAAGTGATTCACTAATTACTTTAAATCACAGAGCTTTAAACGATTCACTGATTACTTCAAATCACAGAACTTTAAGCGATTCACTGATTACTTTAAATCATAGAGCTTTAAGTGATTCACTGATTACTTCAAATCACATACCTTCAAGTCATTCACTGAATACTTTCAATCACAGAGCTTTAAGTGATTCACTGAATACTATCAATCACAAAGTTTGAAGTGATTCACTGTTACTTTAAATCACAGAGCTTTATCTTGCAATAAACTCATAACATTCCTAAAAGTATTAAAAATACATTTGGTATTTCACAATATTACTCAAACGAAGAAAGAGAAACATATGAGAATCGAGCATTGGAATAAGCATTTACCTTTACAAAGTAGCCTACGCTTTACTAATTAGAATTAACAAATTGCCAAAGCTTGTTACCATTTACGTACGAAACACATACACTATTAGCATTTTCTTAGTTACATATCATTTTGAACCATATCATTTCATTTAAACTTAGGTACAAAAATCTGACTGGTGGTTTTGATACATGACTTGTTTATTCATACCCTGAGATTTCTTTTGTTGTGCTACGAAGGACTCCATTGTATGGGATATCTTTTTTTTTTTCCTTAGTTGATGGGTTATATAACTAATGTTTTCTTTGGGGGGGGGTCCTTTTAAACTACTGAGAAAAACCGCATTCCTTCATTTCTTCCACTTTCGAAAATAGAGATATTTCTTTTGATTTCTAATATAGTTACCAAGTTTCTATATCAAATTATTCAATTAAAAGTTATGAAATTCATTCTTCAAACCTTGTAGCCATTTTTATTGTTTCACTTTTTTGTCTTGCAACCTATTTCCTACGATTTCTCTGTTTGTTTTTTTTTTTTTTTTTTTTTTTTTTTTTCTAGCAACAAATGTCCTATGATTTTTCTCATGTCTAGAGTGTTTTAAATCTCTTGAGTGTTCAATAACCTTTAGGCTATGAATTGATAATTTTGCGCCTTCCTTCACGGAGAGGGAGAAGAAAAGATCAAAGACCCTCCATCGCCTAATTCATATAAAGTGCAGCAAAGATATCTATCTATATTCATCGACGCTCATTAAGCAGGGATCAGTGACTATTAGGTCCAATTCTCTCAACGCCTTTAAGGTTTAAAGGACGGTCATGAATGGCAGAGGCAAGGGACATTGCCAATGCCCTAGATACTGACTATATATACAAATGTCTAGTAACAAAACCTCCTCTCCACCCAAGGTAGGACCAGGGAAAACCAGGCAATGGATGCTGATGACTCAACAGATAGACCTAAAGCTCTTCCAAGCCCCCAACCCCATCTTTAACTCACAAGGGTGGTGAGGTTGCAGACACTACAAGAAACTATCGAGCTTGAGCGGGACTAGAACCTTAGACCGGCAGATCGCTAGGCAGGGACGTTTATGTTTCCCAAGTCTTAACGAAATCAGACTCAATGCAGAGACTTTCAATAATTAAACCTTGAACCATTTCAGAATGTACAACAAAGCCCTTTGGTCTTAATTGGTATAAAATTTGAGAATACCGACATAATATTCAGTTTCTCCTCTGCCATCTATTAGACAAGGCCAATGAAATGTACTGAATACAATTTATTTCGTTTTATTGTTTTAATAATGAATAGCCACAGGCAATTATAAACATATCATTTGCATATGAATAAAAAAGAGAAGGAAAATTTATTATTTTCGACAAGTTTCATAATAATAATAATAATAATAATAATAATAATAATAATAATAATAATAATAATAATAATGACAATAATAATAACAACAACAACAATAATAATAATAATAATAATAATAATAATAATAATAATAATAATAATAATAACTATTGTTGATATTTCTATATATTATTTTCCTCATCATGATTATTATAGTTTGGACACTAGAGAGTTTAAGGCTAAGCTACATAATGTAAATATTAAAGCAATAAACAGATAAAAACAAACAGAATAAAACAATCAGGGGGAAACAATGGCATAAAACTGTACTGGAAGTAATTTTTCGTATAAACAAAGTAACAAATAAAGACGTAGGCCTACAACACGGGATGAGAGGATTCATTTATCCGTAATAGCCCGAAACGACTCATCCCATCACCAGCGCCATTATCACAACGAAAAATCGGTTGTTTTGTTCGATTCAAACAACGTAATATACATAAAGGAATTCTAGACAGGTTGAAACAGAGTTAATACTCTTGTTTGAAGCTTGGGGTTTGGTGTTCGTTCGTGCGTTTGACAGATGCAGTTTAATTCCGGGAGGGGTAGGTCTATAAGAAAAATTCCATTGACGACATTGAACAAAGGAAACAGATATATTGCACTGAGTAATAGAAATGTCGTTGAGAGGTTTGTCAAGTCATTCAGAAACGTCGAAAATTAAATCAGAAAAGTCGTTCAAAGACGATGGAATTTTTCTAAAGTAACATTTCTGACATCAGGACTGGTACACCGGAAGTCGAGTATGCTCGTTAACTTGAAATCATTGGTCGGCAACATCGTTAAGGAGAAAAGAATGGAGAACAAAGGCTGCATTACACCTTTCCTCACCTGACATTATAAAATTTATATTGTAAAAAAAAACCGACATATTATAAGGGTTGCACTATGGAATATAACATACACTAGAAATTGTACTTCTTCTAATGACTAATAAACTAGAACAATAATCTGTAGTAGAAATAACCTAGGCCTAATAGAAAAACATCCAATTTTAAACATTCATTACCTCCATGGTCAAGGAAAACATATCCTATTTGAGTTTATATCTAGAGAAATGGTTTTACTCCTAAAAATTACATATTGTCGAAAAAGAAACAGCATCGTCTGATGTTCAACAATATAAAAACACCATTTATTAAGATAAAAATCACCAGTGATAAGGCAAAGCACACTGTCTCAGCACAACCACCATTATCTCATCTACAGTGAAAGATATATACCCAGTACATATAAAGACAATGAAAAAAAAAATGGCGCCATACAGCATCCATAAATCACTATACACATCAACAATCCTCAGATAGATCGAGGCGAAAGTCCCGCCATTTATAAGTGGTCGACGTAACAGATACAAAGTTATTTTTGGGGCGAGATGAGAAAAGCCCGAAGAGGACCATCTAGGCCCAGGACGGAGATGGATTGCAGTGACTAATAGCAACGACACTCTTGGTGCCAAGGCTCTCGAGGTTCACGACGTCCGTCTTGTTGGAAAAGCGCGGGGAGGGAAGAGGAGGGAGGGGTGTGGCTAGGGAAGGGGAGAGGGTCTGACGTATGACTGAAAATTGATTGATAATGGAAGATGAAGGGAAGGGGGTGAGGGTGGAAGTGCATCTGAGAAGGGAAGGGGTCCAGGGTCTGTTAAAGAAATGAATTAATGACTCCTGGATGAAAATAAACGAAGCGAATAGTAAGAGGATTCCTAACAAAATCACTATCTTATCTTTCTCGTTTTCCCCCTCATCTTGCTTTCTCCTTAAAATGTATTCTTTTTGAATTAAGAAAATAGTAAAAGAAAGGTGAGGAACAACAGGTCGAAATATGCCGTGTTAAGATCATAAAACGATATAAAAATTGAAACAAAACACACAAAAAAAGATGAATTTAATTCATAACAAGGAATAAACTGGCGAGTATATTCGCGTATATACACCGAACAGCCTTACTTATAAGCTCAGTCTATCAGTCAGAAGTTAATGACGGCTTCATTTTATTTGATAAACAATTTGTAAGTACAAATTAATACTAATGATAAGAGATTAATTATTCCAATTTCATCGCAATGCCTCGCTGGCCGTAAATTACTTCCAGTTTCCACAGCATGACTTCGGTAATGAGTAGGCCTAAAGGATTTGCAATACGAATTTAATGATTACAAAAGGGTTTGAATTTGTAAGACATTGACAATGCCCTAGATACTGACCATGTATACAAATGATCAGTGCCAAAACCTCCTCTCCACCCAAGGTAGGACCAGGGAACACTTACTCACTTCAATTTGATAATTCACAGACAAGGAGGATTGGTCACAGATGCTAAAAGATGACAAATAACCCAAGATTCATCTCTTCATAAATCAAGGATACAGATCCAACTAAGACAAGCTATGATACACAAAACTTTTATGGAAGGAGAGAGGATCTCACCAGAGGGATGCCGTTGGTAAAAATCATTATTTAAACATGATTAGCGAGAAAAAATAAGTCAAAATAATGTTTGAAAAGGTAATAAAAATTATAGGATAATACAAAAAAGCAAAAAACTTAAAAAGTCGAAAAATTTAAGTAGGAACAAAGGTAATTTATTTAACCGACGTTTGTGTATTGTGAAAAAAAGAAAAAAAAACCTATGAAAGAATGTAAGAATTTCAGTTAAAATTGTAACATACAGCATTAAATGATAATATATTGTACCGACGTTTTATGTTTTACTGGTAGCATTAAATTTGCCAGTAAGAATTTAATGTATGAATTTTAGAAGGCCTGACAGGTTATCGTTTCGTAATGAATGGCACATTTTATTACTTATTTATTTTTTCTTATTATCGGGATGGTTAAACTTTGAGCATTAACTAATATACCTAAAGTTTAACAAAGTCATCACGGATTATTCTTTCTGAATAAGAAATCTTATTCAACATGAATAAAGTAATAAGCAGTGTGGTGCTCATGTAATTTATGTACAAAAAAACACTAAAATGCGGCTATCATCGAAAGTAAAACCCCATGATTTCGATATGTAAAAACAAGGAAAGAAAACAGGACTATAGAACAAGTGCAAGGCTTAAAAATCCGTGGACTGAAAGTCCCAAGCCAGTAAACTCCCGAAGCCTCTAGCATTCCATGATAGGGAGAAGAATAAAGACAAAAGACAACGAGATCTCGTAAAATCCCTGAACAATAGCCTTCAATCCCTTTTATTGGCTCCCTAGGGCTACTGGAAACCTCAAGCAGCCGACTGTTGTAACGAATGGCCAAACAATCACCGATGGATAATCATTCTCCATAAATAAGAAAAATAAAGAAAAGAAACATTATATATATATATATATATATATATATATATATATATATATATATATATATATATATATATATATATATATATATATAAATATATATATATATATAAATATATATATATATATATATATATATATATATATATATATATATATATATATATATATATATATGAACGTCTTAGCAGGAAAAGAAATTTTGATGTCCTGCAATGATACTCAAGATGAAGTTGCTGATAATTAACTAAGTCTATATTCCTTTTCTGGGGGTGAGGAATATATGAACAAATTAGTAATTAGCATTCAATTAGCTCAACGTTTTCTATTAATCTAATTCTAGGATCAATTAAAATGTTCCTTGAGAAGTTGGAAGAATTGATAATCATATCAACGGGTTATTTGCTATGATTCATAAACAGTATATGAAGATAAGAAACTCCGAGATAATAAAATATATGAATGTTAATTTGTTAAAATTCCACAACGGTATAGCAGTTTTCAACATTCACAGTTATATACTATGTTATCCATTAATATCATTATCAATCATACATACATACATATATATACCAAGGCACTTTCCCCAATTTTGGGGGGTAGCCGACATTAAACAAATGAAAAAAAAACGGGACCTCTCCTCTCTACGTTCCTCCCAGCCTGACAAGGGACTCAACCAAGTTCGGCTGGTACTGCTAGGGTGCCACAGCCCACCCTCCTCCATTATCCACCACAGATGAAGCTTCATAACGCTGAATCCCCTACTGCTGCTACCTCCGCGGTCATCCGAGGCACCGGAGGAAGCAGCAGGGCCTACCGGAACTGCGTCACAATCGCTCGCCATTCATTCCTATTTCTCGCACGCTCTCTTGCCTCTCTCACATCTATCCTCCTATCACCCAGAGCTTTCTTCACTCCATCCATCTACCCAAACCTTGGCCTTCCTCTTGTACTTCTCCCATCAACTCTTGCATTCATCACCTTCTTTAGAAGACAGCCATTTTCCATTCTCTCAACATGGCCAAAACACCTCAACACATTCATATCCACTCATTTCTTACACCCGTTCTCACCCTCACCACTACGTTCCTAACCCTATCTACTCGAGATACACCAGCCATACTCCTTAGACACTTCATCTCAAACACATTCAATTTCTGTCTCTCTGTTACTTTCATTCCTCACAACTCCGATCCATACATCACAGTTGGCACAATCACTTTCTCATACAGTACCCTCTTTACATTCATGTCTAACTCTCTATTTTTTACTACTCCCTTAACTGCCCCCAACACTTTGCATCCTTCATTCACTCTCTGACGTACATTTGCTTCCACTCCACCATTTGCTGCAACAACAGACCCCAAGTACTTAAACTGATCCACCTCCCCAAAGTAACTCTCCATTCACCATGACATTCAACCTCGCACCAACTTCCCTTCCCGAAAATCTCATAACCTTACTCTCACCCACATTAACTCTCAACTTCCTTCTCTCACACCCTTCCAAATTCTGTCACTAATCGGCCAAGCTTCTCTTCCTCGTCTGTAACCAGTACAGTATCATCCGCAAACAATAACTGATTTACCTCCCATTCATGGTCATTCTCATCTACCAGTTTCAATCCTCGTCCAAGCACTCGAGCATTCACCTCTCTCACCACTCCATCAACATACAAGTTTATCAATCATATTAACAAATAAATCAACTTTGATTTTAATATTCATTCTATACTTGAGAGAGAGAGAGAGAGAGAGAGAGAGAGAGAGAGAGAGAGAGAGAGAGAGAGAGAGAGAGAGAGAGTTCTAACATTAACTTTGGTCATGAAATGACTAATAATACCATGCTAATGACCTCTACCTTCCATAAACTTGAGGAGTTAGTGATCTTATCTCCTATGGAAGAAAAATACTATAATTGTGGAAGATTAAGAATTAATTATCCTACTTAAAGGAAAGTATATCGTCGTAAATAGTTATTATATAAATTTTTCATCCTCCTGATGATCTGCAAATTCTCACTTACCACATCTGTAACGAGTATTTTGCAATAGTATTGGATACTTATGAATAATGAATTGGGAAAGCATGGCCCTGGCCTAGGATGTCAACTTTACATCTTTAATTTGAAATATGAAGATATATTAATCTTTTTGGTGTATGAATATCTCTTTACGGACATGCAGCAATTTCTAGTCCACTGCAGGACAAAGGCAGTGGGTTTGGCCAGTTTAATCACCACGCTGGCTACTCCGAACTGGTGATTGTGGGAGATTTTAGTATGATCACTCACAGCAAACCAACCTAGTATGTGTGGTACTGACTAGTACAGCTTTGCTGATCATTACAATACTACACAAACAAATCTCTACGTTAAGGTACCCCCACTCGTGTGTATATATACATATATATATATATATATATATATATATATATATATATATATATATATATATATATATATATATATATATATATATATATACATATATATATATATATATATATATATATATATATATATATATATATATATATTGTTACAAGCCCTAATTACCGATGAGACCTGATGTCGTAAAATTAGAGGCAGCCCCAAAATGTGCAATGTCAAAATTGAACATGAAAGGAAAAGTAACTAAAGGCTTGCAAACATCATAAAGATTTATTATATAATTATAATTTAAATAATACTTATAGAACTTAATTCTCAAGCTGAATACTCAAAACTTAATGTGTTTACTAATTAAAACAAATGTATTTATAACCTAAGAAAAATTAAACTTAAAGCAAAACACTAACGTAACACAAATAAGAAACATGAGGAATGGTGTGTGAATATCCATATACCCACAAATACATGAATAAATCAACACTCGTAAATAATTATAAAAAAGTCATAAATAAATCCAACACTCAAACAAATAACTTATTACAAAATATACTCAAGAGGCAGGTGCAGGTGTATAAGTCCGTGAAGTACAAAAAGTTAATCCTCAGCCGAGTACAAAGGCAAGAACAGAACTAAAGATATGAGAAATTTAGGTAACAAACATAACCTTCGATGAAGGAACTACGGTGGCGTGACAGGTACTTCAGCCAATCACAAGTAGAGTAAGTCGAACGACGAGGTGAAGAAACTACGATTGTTAAAAATCGTAACCAGGCCGGCAACGTAAGCTGTAGTTGAAGAGCGTTAAAACTGTTATCATGTCGGAGTCATGAGAATATATATATATATATATATATATATATATATATATATATATATATATATATATATATATATATATATATATATATATATATATATGTGTGTGTGTGTGTGTGTGTGTGTGTGTGTGTGTGTGTGTGCGCGTAAGTATAAAATAATATATGTATGAATCAAATTATCCAATGTTTAAGCAGGAATAATATATGTCTATAAAGAGATGTGACTGTACAACCTTTTGCACTAATTGTACAAGCATGAACATGATTAAGTGTCGTAACGTTATTATACAGATATACATAGATGCGTACACTCTTATTCTGTACTTCTGTTTCTTAACGGTAATAAACATTACACAATTAAGGGGAAGACAAAAGACGATTCATTATGATTACTAAACATGAAAAATTGTTAAAGGATTTAATAATCAAAATTTTAATGAACCTTACTACTAAAAAAGAAGCTTGACTATTGTGAAAATTATTTCACTGCAATTGTTATAAAGAACTTAACAATATCTTTATATCTTACAATGCATAATGAAAAATAATGGAAAGAATACACATTTTCTTGAAAGGTCTTCTGGAACATCGCAGAAATAAGAATAATTCTTTTTGTCCCTTTCTCGAGGCAATGGTTATTCGATAATGAATACATTAGAATGATTTACTTTGCCATTAAAATGACAAACATCAGAGAACTGAATTTAGTCAGATAATATTTGCTCTTAGATTATGGCGCAATTTGATTCCATAAAAACTCAAAAACTCCTTGATGTGACTTATATATTTTTCCTCAAATCGTTGATTAGAATATTTCATATTGATAATATTTACATAAAAATACTTCAATACAATTTGCTTATATTTACCATTACTTTCAACACTTATAAAATTACACATTACTTTGATATTCTCAAAACTTATAAAAAGCACGTTACTATACTGTTTTTAATACTTAAAAAAATATATTTATATTCAACATTTACAAAAGATGATAAGTAAACACAAATTAAGAAAATTCACATGAATTGAAAAAATAAGTTTACTTTTGCTGAAAGTTTTTTATCTCTCGCTCTCCCCCGCTCTGATAATAGAGAAACACGTTTTAGCTTGCCGTCGTATGTTTCATATTGATTTCATTTTTTGTGACATTGTTGCCCTCAACTGTTTTTATACAAGCTCGTTATCTGTTCAATAAACTTCACTTGCTTGCACCTAGCCTATCCATTGGTACCAAACAATTATGTTGCCACAGAGGAAAACTATGAAAAATTATGAATTAAAAACTTTCGTAATATGGAAGGAAATGACAATATATCTCAAACGAGCAACATACTGAGAATAATTGAAAATTGAGAATATTTCCACTCTGGCATTTTTATTCTTGCAATATCATATATTGCACCTATGATTAAAAAGAAATATGCATCATAGCGAAAAAACCATAAGTATGGAAACTCATCTTATGTAACTCAGATACTGCAGATATATATCTAAGGCCAACATTTCAAGTTTGTTTCGCGAAACCCAATTGCAACTAACGTAGCCTTTCGGAAAAAAAAAAAAAAAAACATGTTTCGTAAATCTGTGTAAGAAAGGTTTTTAAAATAAATCTGAAAACGTTTTGTAACCTAGTAGTAGCAACTAGGAACTATCGCACTCGCTGATTAGTATGCTATACTACTGAACGCGACCCGTCAAAAATGACGGATAAATATTTAAATATGCACATACACATGCAGCCCCCTCGCAGCAAGGTATGATTATCTCCTCT
>NC_090742.1:43031493-43046493 GCF_036898095.1 Palaemon carinicauda
AATATCCACTTTTCTACAAATTGTAAAATCAAGTAATGTGAAAAAAATTATTTACTATCCGGAAAACTCGCTTACTCTCAGATATGATGACACTGAAGCAACTTATTATTCCATTCTTGGTGTAATTACTCAGAGGTAGTTTACTCTATAGCCTGTAATGGTACTAATGATTTCTATCATATATGGAAAATATCTTGCTTTACAATCTGCCATGAACATCATTTTCGAGGTAAAAATTACCTAGAAACATTCAAGCTTCTAGAACGACAGCAATCTTTTCATGAATCTAGTCAATATAATTGATAGGCGTATCCTTTCTCGTGTTCTAAGGTAACGAGTGAAGGACAAACCATGGTTCAATGATGATTGTAGACGTGCTTATTTTGAGAAGCTGGAGGCCTATCTTTAGAAGGGTAACAGATCAGATTTGACTTGGAATGACTATACTCAGCTTAGAGCTTTTGCTCAGATATTATACTTCAACTAAAAAGGAATACAATTCATCCATAAAAGAAAACTTTTCTGGTACAACCCAGGAACATAAGTGGAGTACTACCCTTAAATCTGCACTCTTTGTAGTAGATGCAACAGTTCCTTCTTTACTTAAACCAGATGGCTCTGTCACTCACTGTCCAAAGGAAAAGCAACCATTTTGGCTGGTGTTTTTGACAGTAAACAGAGTAATGAGAAACTTGATCTCCCTCATTCCTGTTTTCCTGTTTTCCTGTTTTCGATCGCATGAAATTAAAGTTCTCTTGATGGACCTTGATTCTTATGGAGGTGTAGACCCAAATGGTATGTTTCCTTTGTTATTTATAAAATCTGCAGATTTCTTAGCTCCAAAGTTATCTGTTATTTTGCGCAAGTTAGTAGAAAGAGGAGCTTTTAGCACTTGGAAAATTGGTAATGTTACTCCATTGTGTAAATGTGTTTGCGGTGGTAGCTCAAGTCCAACTGATTACCGCTCAATTTCCATAACTCCCATATTATCTAAAGTTTTTGAACGTCTTTTGACAAACATCTAAATAGGTTTGCTGAATGTAATCATCTGTTCCCTAGTCTGCTATTTGGTTTTCGTAAAGGCCTTGGAGCATGTGATGCCCTTCTTACAAACTCCAATGCTGTACAGAAATCCCTTGATTGTGGTCAGAAAGTTCGCATGATAGATCTTGATTTTAGTGCTGCCTTTGACCGTGTTAATCGTGAGACCCTTGTTTTCAAACTCAAACAGTTGGGAGTGGGTGGGTCGTTTCTTATCATTAATACTGAATTTTCAATCAATAGATTGCAGAGTTATTGTTGATGGGCACCATAGTGAGTAAAGGAATGTGATACCTGGTGTTCCTCAGGGTAGTGTTCTTGGTCCATTACTTTTCATACTATATACACATGACATATGGTTTGGCCTAGAAAAAAGTGTGTTGCATATGCAGACGATGCTACACTCTTTGCATCAATTACGTCTCCTAAATGTAGATCTGGGGTTGCTGAATCCCTTAATAAAGATCTAACTGAAATTAGTGCATAGTAGAAATTATGGGGCATGAAGTTGAATTCCAACAAAACTCAAAGTATGATTGTAAATAAGTCAAGCACAGTGGCTCCTCAACATCCAGATCTCGGCACTGATAATGTTTCTTTAACTGTGTATAACTTTTATTATTATTTTAGGTGTGATTCTTGACAGCAAATTTACTTTTGAGATACACATTAGGTCAGTGTCTTCTTCAATTGCACAAAAAATTGACTTATTGAGAAAGTCTTTTTAAGATTTTCGGTAATCAACCTATTCTGAAGAAGTGTTTCAATTCCTTCATTCTACCTTTTTTTCAAGTATTGTTCTCCTGTCTGGTCTGCAGCTGCTGATTCTCATCTTAATTTGTTGGACAGGAACTTACGGTCTATTAAATTTCTTATTCTAGACCTGGATATTATTATCTGCCACTGTAGTTCAATTAGTTCCTTGTGCATATTTCAGTATATTTTTCATAATTCTGATCATCCTTTACATTCAGATCTTCCTGGACAGTTCCATCCTATTTGGAATACTAGGGATGCAATGAATTTTGATAGTCAGTCCTTCTCCTTCATAAGGCTTAATACTACACAGTATTCTAGAAATTTTATTTCAGCTGTGACCAAGTTGTGGAATGATGTTCCTAAACGGGTAGTTGAATCGGTAGAACTTCAAAAGTTCAAAGTTGCAGCAAATGTTTTTATGATGAACAGGCTGACATAAGTCTTTTTATAGTTTATTTACTAAATATCTGTTTTGATGTTGTTATGGTTTTTAAAATATTTTATTTTAATTGTTCATTATTTCTTAGATCGTTTATTCATTTCCTTATTTCCTTTCCTCACTGGGCTATTTTTCCCTGTTTGAAAAAATGTCTTTTCAAATTATAAGAACAGAAAGGAAGCTTATCTACCGGGTTGGGGTGGCCGATGTGGTAACGTCCCTTACTGGTGAACAACAGACTGGGATTCGAGCCCAGCTCAAACTCGTTAGTTCCATTCGTCTCTGCAACCTTACAATCCTTGTGAGCTAAGGATACGAGGATTGCGGGAGCCTATAGGTCAATCTGCTGAGTCATCAGCATCTATTGCCTGGTCCTTCTTGGTCCAGCTATGTATATATGGCATTGTTCTGCTTGCTAGGGCAATGTCCCTGTCCCTGCCATTCATGAGTGGCATTTAAACCTTTAAACAGCAATAACAGGGAAATATAGCGAATGTGTCACTGTCCATCATTCACTGCATACATGAGAAACTCAATGGAATGGGAAATCTTTCACTTACAAGAATTTATCGTTTAAGAATCAATTAAAGAAAAGGAAAATTATTCATTCTCCACACATGGGCTTCCTTAGAAAAAAACTATTACTACCCTTTAGACAGATAGGTGTGGGTCAAAGACATGGAAAAAAAGGTAATAATATTTCAAAAGATTTTTTCTTTAAAAATTTTATCATAAACGAAACATTAGTTTGATAACGAAACGCCTGGTCGTTTAGACAAGCGAACTAAATTCTAGTTCCATCACGGTTTCTGATGGATGCAATTGTAAAATAAACAAGGGAGAGGACACTTGTCCTGTATAGATTGCCTTACCTTGTGTAAGACAGGGGCTCTTGCATTGGCAGCCCGTAAAAGGAGAACTTGCGTTATAAATAGCTTGAAACGGGCATTAACCAGAATTTAAACAAATGAATAACTCATTATCACAATTCCGTTTTGAAAGCAGAAAAATAAAGAATAAAGTCATATGATCCTATTAACCACTTCAAAAATAATTCTAATAAAAGATATAAAAAAAATATATGAATCTACGAAAATACTGAAACAAAATGGGTAACAACACCAACACAGAGCCACGGTAAGCAAACAATAGAGGATGGAAAATTCCTCCTCCTCAAGGGAACCACAAAAGCCACAAAGAGTCGTAAAGGAAGAACCAAAATGAGGAATATCTTACCAGGGAGATCTCGGGAGGGCGTCCTATTCAACACCCCTTGAGGCACTTGACAACGCCACCTGTGAACATACGAAACGACCATATGAGATAAATAATAATGCAAACGAAGACATCTGTAAGGAGATAAAGCGATCGGTGGAGTTGAGAGTTTAGACAACAGTGACTTATAAAGATCAGTAAAGGAAATGTCAAAAGCACATTGGAATCACAGTAAAGGAATAATTAATGTTAAGGAGAGCTAATAATACCTATCATGAAGCTTAGCTTCAGAGTTGTTAGTGTATGTATATAACAGTATATTATATATATATATATATATATATATATATAATATATATATATATTATATATATATATATATTATATGATATATATTATAATATATATATATATATATATATTATATATACTATATAATATATATATATATATATTATGTCTGATTATAAATATATAGAAATAAATACAGTATATATATATATATATATACATATATGTATATATATATACACACACACACACACATATATATATATATATATATACACACACACACACACATATATATATATATATATATACACATACATATACATATATATATGCACATACATATATATATATATATATATATATTACTGTTCACTTGAGAAAAACCTGATTAATTTTGTGTACATAGTTCCCTAAAGAATAATTTAACGATAGGACGTATGATTACGCTTCTTCAAAGAGCGCTGCACTCACTATAGTACGTTCAGTCTGGCGTCAATAAAAGGTAGAGCTAATCTAAAAAAACCCAATAAATAAAACTCATTATACGGTTTATAAACCGGGGAATATAAAATAACCGTTAACCGAGAAATGGTTAGTCAATATATAACATGGATTTAGTTTTTTGATGAATTCTAGAAAAGTAAACCTTTAGAAGTGCCAGTAGGCGTAAGTTAATATCAAAAGGCTTATTCAAAAATGATTTATGACAAGAATATTCAACTTCAACGAGGTGTATTTAATTGAAATTGAAAAAAAAAAATATTTTAAACAATTTCTATTGTCAAAAAAAGGTAATTATTTTTGCATTTACCTGGTGAATGTGAGGGGTATATTTCATGTAATATAAATAAGCAGAGAGAGAGAGAGAGAGAGAGAGAGAGAGAGAGAGAGAGAGAGAAAGAAAGAGAGAGAGAGAGAGAGTGCACGTATTGTTACATAGACAATAACCTATCCAAAAATAATTCTTTATCCCCACAACACATAAAATCCTTTATTGCTGGACATAAGTCACTGTATTTGTGAACGCAGGGGGGGGGGGGAGCAACAATGCAAGAACATGTACATGTATACGTATAATTATATGTATATGAATGCTCTGTATTCGTTGTTCCACCATTGTTTGGTTCAGTGGTCCACAATTACATTGATGCAGCCAAAACCTGAGAAAACACTGGTTGAATATCTAAAAATCATTTACAACAAAATATTTAATTTATTCTTAATGAACTTACATCAATCAAGGAAAATGTTACAAGACTTTCGTGGTGTTTTTTTTACAATTATTTGTAAAATATTAAGACGTCAAATTTCTTCTTATTGAACTCAACGCTCAAGTAATATAACATATCATTCATCAACAAGGCTCTAAATTGCAGTGAAGTGTATTGTTTAATAATCATAAGTTCTTTATCATGTTTGGTGAAAACTTTATCCGTTTACTGGTCTAATTTTCAATTTAATACAAACACACACACACACACACACACACACATATATATATATATATATATATATAGAAAGAGAGAGAGAGAGAGAGAGAGAGAGAGAGAGAGAGAGATGCATATGTATGCATATACGTAAATAAGTACTGTATATGCATTTGCATGTATCTACTTATATTGTTTCCACCCAACTCTTTATTATTTAATAATGTATTCAGTACGAAATGGCTCTCTTTTTTGGCCTGACTTTTAAAACCACAGCTCTAAATGAATTGGCTCTGATCCTTCACACCACATTAACTCAATATTCAGTTTTACCATAAATTTTCGTATATTCACAAAAAAATCGGAACATAGGCAAAAGATTAAAGATACACTTTGCATATAGTCAATGTTACAATAGGATTATATTGGTCGATCAATCTCTTTTCATTGTTGAATAAAAAAAATCAAAACGTATGATCTTTAGAGAAAGAAATATTATTTAAAAAATCAATTAAAAATTGTGGCCAGACGATCGAAGCAGCTTTTACGAATATCCTAAAAAATCGTTTACTTAAAGAAAAAAAAAAACTAAATAAGTATTACCATAATAAATCGAATAAATTACTGAATGATCCTGAAAAACCATTTTACATTATGAATTAAAAACTGGGTTCATAAATAGATTACGTTGCATCATAATCCCCTATTTTTAACCCGGAGCATCAACTACTAATATCCATTATCTCGATAAATATTCTGCTTCAAAACAGGATTTTTTCCTCGCCAAGCATGAAAGAAAAACACGAAAACACCATTATAATTAAAATTTCCTCCTGCTTTTAACAATAGATTTACAATACCTGACTTTCATAAAGCGAATTTCTAAATATGCAACTGTACTTTTAGCTCAGGTTTCTTTAATAATTCAATAATTATCAAATCGCCTGTATGGAGATGAGTCGTGGTATGACAATGAAAGAATATCCACAGACTTTATAGATTTGAGAGCAAAACCAACAGAAGAATATTGGGAGTTAAATGGCAGGTCAGGATTAAAAATGAAACTATAAGAGAGATTACTCGCGTGCCATATGTGGACGAGATGAGGAGTAGATGGAGATGGTTTGGGCATCCTCTTTGCACTCCCCAAGAGAGATTAGTTTACCAACTTTCAACTGGGCTCCAGGCCTACATGGCTGAGGACTATGAAGCGTGAAGTTGGAGAAGATGAATGGAGAAGTATTGAATTAAAACTCAAGATAGAGACAACTGGCGAAATCTAACCGAGGTCCTTTGCGTCAATAAGGGTAGCAGGTGATGATGATGATGATGATGATGATGATGATGATGATGATGATGATGAATATCTAATATTTGGTTTAACCTTTCCGGAAATAAATCGCTTACCAAGAAATTGAGAGCAATACAGGTGGTAGAATTCTATAAACATTTCAGAGGAATATTTATATAGAACTGGAATTCATTGCTTTATTTATATGAACATGATGAATATTCCTTAAACTTTTACGACTTTTTCTGTTGACAACAAAGGTGTGAAGAGTTTTACATTAATGATTCTAAGTTTGACGATAAAATTCTATAGTAATTAAACTTTTTAGAGCTACTACACTGTTTTGAAATGAACGACGAATTCCATTGAAAATCATGACTGATATTTTCACAAGAACTATAAAAGAAACATCTTGAAAACTAAAATCCATCCAACGTAATTGGTGAGGCTTAAAAACGAATGAAGCAAGCTACAGTTTAAAGTTATGAGGTTTGAAAAATTTCTCTGAAACCAATCAAAATTGTAAAGAATAGGGCACACTGAAAATCAGATTTTGTGAGTAAAATATATTCAGTACTGTTAAAAATGACACGAATAAATATTTAGTTGCCAACTACATAATATATTTAAATAGGAAATCAATCAAATTATCTAATTGAGGCCATACTTTGCATTTGTTCATGCTATACAATAGATAAGATATTGAGGCAAGTAACTGATTTATATACAGCTAAGTCAAAACAATCAGCTCAAGCAATTGATAACGAAAATTGTGAATAAATGGTTTTAAAACATTTTACAAAATTGCCTCAAAATTTAAAATATATTAAATAACATGAAAAAAAAAATGAAGCAAATACAAATACACTCAAGAATAACAAAGGATATAACCAAAATAACTTAAATATAAATTTCATTATTACTAGCTAAGCTACAACGTTATTTAAGCAGGATGCTACAAGCCCTAAGGCTACAACAGGAAAAATACCCCAGTGAGGAAAGGGATTAACGGTATAAATAAACAAAATATGAGAAGTAATGAATAAAAAACATAAAATATTTTAAGATCAGTAACAACGTTAAGATACATTTGCCATATATACAGAATTTAGAGACATATCAACCTGACCAACATAAAGATATTAGCTGTACATTTGAACTTCTGAAGTTCCACAGATTTAATTGTGAGATTAGAAAGATCATTCCACAATCTGGTTTATATATACTGAACAATGTCATTAATATTTTTACTAATATCAAGAAGGTCGTGTTTATAAAAAGAAAATGACGCTGAAAGAAACCAGTGGGTTTTCACGTAAAGTATTATATTTTGGGAGAGTTAGGAAAGTAACGTTTCAGGATAAGGGAATCCGCAAGGGATGGAGTTGGATTAGACAGCCTTGGTGGAGGTTTCTGGAGTCTGAAGGACATTGACTATACCATATTGACTACACCATAATCATATTTCAATTTCAATTTTTAAAAGATGTCTGTTGAAACCTTTCCCACAACAAGATATTTTAAATCCTTTGATAGAAAAGATTCGTTCTCCCCTTTCAGCTTCAGCTTCATCCGGACAGGGTATAAATTTCGATAATCATCGCCAGCTTTCAGTTACTCAGTTTGACCTATCTCTTTCTCATAAATTTCTGCAGTTATGCTATCGCTGTCTTTTGGTGAATTCTCTCTCTCTCTCTCTCTCTCTCTCTCTCTCTCTCTCTCTCTCTCTCTCATATTAGAGCCACTTAGGGATATAGAATAATCATGGCCATAAGAAATTTAAACCAAAAGCCAACTTTTTTATGACCAATCAGATAATCAAAGATAATTAAAACCAATTATAAAAGAATGAAAAGGGATATTGAGAGAGATGCAAAGACGGCCGGGAAGATATGGAAAACGAAGAATGAATAACATAAGAAATGAGGGATAAAGTGTAAATATGAGAAGATGATACAATAAGATGAGTCTAAAAAAAAAAAAAAAAATCGACAAACAATTGGAGGTGATTGTGGATTAGGAAGAACCTATGAATTAGGGTTATCTACCAATATATAGTTTGACTTTTCGTCTTCGCTTTCATCAAATTACATATAAAAATATCTCACGGTATCAAGAAGTTGGTTATAGCTTGCAAGATTTGTTGTTTGTGTGGGCATCAAGATAGCAGCGCATAATATCCATTTGAAAGGCACTGTATTCCATGTCCATTGCTCTTCTTAGAAAATATTCCAGTCCTAGCTTAATACTTCTTTGTTAATACTAATTATATGACAATTAAAAACCAAACACTGATACCAACTAGAACACCAGTAATTGCTATTATTACTCTGTCTTACATGTTAACACATTAATGCCATCAAAAGCGTCTTGTAAAACCGTGTCAATTAGAACAAAATGACTTTTGTTATAGTGTATACTCCATTAATAGAAAAACATACCAAGTTTACGCGTAGAAAACCTATTGACAACTGTGAAGGAACTGATAATATACTATGACACGTTATTAATTCTTAACCCTCTCTGAGTGGGGATACCTTAACATGGTGAAAGGGTTTGTGTATCGCCAGGAAAAGCAAGGTTGTACTAGTCAGGGCCACCCCTACTATACTGTATCTTTTTTAATGAGGAGCATTTGCACTGACTCGCAACCGTGCCCTTTTAGCTCGGAAAAGTTTCCTGCTATCTGACTGGATAGAATTATCTTGTCCAACCAATCAGCAAGCAGGAAACTTTTTCCGAGCTAAAAGGGCACCCCTGCGAGTTGGTACAAATCTGCCTCACTAAAAAGCATTGATTATAGGTTGCTTTGCTGGGAGCGATCAGACAAAAAATCTCCCACCATCAACAATCCACAGTTAGCCAAGGTGGTGATGAGAATGGCCCAAACCCAAGACATGTCTGAGGCCTTTGACCAGCAGAGGACTAAAAACGGCTGCATTTGTCGTTGTTAATAACTAGTTCTTAGAGAGAGAGAGAGAGAGAGAGAGAGAGAGAGAGAGAGAACTCTTAAATGATTTCGAATAATAATTGTCAGAGATTGGAGAAATGACCCGTGAATGAAAAGAGGACCGAGTTCTTTAATCACACAAATGACGGATCGATATCGTCTGGTGGATGAGAAATGCAGAGAGAGAGAGAGAGAGAGAGAGAGAGAGAGAGAGAGAGAGAACTCTTAAATGATTTATTGAAATAGCGGCAAACCAATAGTTAAAGCAAACAGTCGACTAATGATTGTCAGAGATTGGAGAAATGACCCGTGAATGAAAAGAGGAGCGAGTTCTTTAATCACACAAATGACGGATCGATATCGTCTGATGGATGAGAAATGCAGAGAGAGAGAGAGAGAGAGAGAGAGAGAGAGAGAGAGAGCTACTCACCAGAATCAGGAAAAGATTCAACAATAGGATTCCAAATGATATTAATATCGTGAAACTAGAGGGGCACACAGTAGAAAACATGCCTTCGCCACGTCAAGCAGTCTCATTTTGCTTGTAACTCCACTGTGTACTTATTATTCAAAGTATTTTCTTCAAAATCTAATGGATTTATCCTTGGGCCACCCCCATGTCCACCAAGCCATTTACTTAACATTGCAATTATTTTCAAAATACTCCTGCATTCTTGTACTTTGATGTACTTTATCCAAAATGTTACAGATTCATCCTTGGGTCATACCCAATATGACTACCAAGTTTGGGCAAAATCAGTACAGTAGTTTTTGTGTAAAGTTGCTCATAAACAAACAAACAGGCGACGACAGGGGTGAATACATACCCTTCGATTGTGGCGAAGGCAAAAATGATATTAAAAAAAGAAAAAACTATCAGTGTTGTCAAAACGTTAAATGGAATGTCGATAATGTGACATATTACACATCATAACTATTTTGAAATAGTTTCCCACTGGAAGAAGGTTCCCAAAATAAACAATCCGCTAATGTGCGTTGTACAAGTTTTTGTAAACTTACCAAAGTAAAAAGAATAAACTTTGTCCTCGGAAATTGAAGCAATACACACCGGTTTTAGGAAAACTATTCCATGTTGACCATTTGAGAATAAACACGTATTTGATTTACGTTTGAGTTCGTTTGTAATGTGTTTGTTTAGAAAGTGATTCTTAGCACAAAAGATCTTTCCAGTTTCCAAAGGATAGATGACTGAGGTTTAGTAGAAAGCTTTTCTAATAATATCAATAGAAGCATTGTTCTAAATATCCCATTGATGGTATAGTAACAACAATAAAAGCAGCCATTTCTAGTTCACTGCAGGACAAAGACCTCAGACATGTCTTAGTCATGTCTGGGGTTTGGCCATTTTCATTACCACGCTGGCCAGTGCAGATAGGTAATGGCGGGAGACTTCAATCTGATCCCTCATAGCAAACCAACCTAGTATGGGTGGCCCTGGCAAGTACAGCTTTAGTGATCATGGATATACTCGAGCCCATTCACCACGTTAAGGTATCCCCAATCAGAAAGGGATTACCATTGATGGTAAAGTATATCAAATCAATTCTATGTCTAATTAATAATCTATTCATCAATCTATCTATCTATCAGTAGGACGAAAAAAGTCTACTTCAATGGCGTCAAATCCTCGGGTCCTTCCCACCATCACTTCTCCTTCTCAAAGGGCACTTCACTTCGCTCCAACGCCTCAAGCCATCAATCCCCCAGACAGTCTTTTGTTATTTAATGTCTTCCACCTCCTCTTCCTTCCTTTCATTTACTCCAAACCTAATTCTCACTCTTCCTGCCTTCTTCTTGTACTCACCACTGTTTCTTGCTTAGACCAAAGACTTTCAAAAGCATTTTCCCTTGACTTTGTACATTTTTGTTGAATTATTCCCTTGTTTGATCTTGATAATTCGTAATGAAATGCCTTTTCTTGGAAGAAAGGTTGAATTATATGAAAAAAAAGGGCAGAAAGTACGGCTGTTAGAGGTCTTTCTTATTATTATCCTGTCTTTTTGTCACGAATTTCGTTGAAAAATCGAATCTCTCAAACGACTTACCTTTTTTTCTGTCAAGTAAGACCGGCATCGGACATTGAACATACGCTCTCAGCCAACCTCTTTCCTCTCACGTGTTCATCATTTATCCCGTTACAGATTGCTTACAATATACAGCACTTGCCATAATATTTTTTCATTCTAATAGTTTTAATAATATCAAAAAATTAATCATTTTAATAATATCAATTTTAGTAAATGCAGAATTAGAAAGTCAGACTAATAACAGGTGTGTCGTAGATTGGACAAGACTTCAAGGAAAGCTGAAAAGCAAGGTAATTTATTGAGTATGGTGCTAGGCACTTGTAATTGTTTTTACGGGGAGGGAAACTTTTTATGAGATAATGTTTTTGTTTCTCATTAATAAATTACAAATTTTGATACCTCATAAACCATTCAAATACATAAACACAAACAGCTAGTATGACGTTTGGAACTTATGAGTCAAATAGTATGTTACGGTCCTGTCAATTTCCCCTTATCTCAACAGTTCATCTTTACAATGCCATTTTTTTCTATTATTATTATTATTATTATTATTATTATTATTATTATTATTATTATTATTAATAATAATCAATTATTAATTATTAATTATTAATTATTAATTATTAATTATTAATTATTAATTATTAATTATTAATTATTAATTATTAATTATTATCATCATCATCATCATTATTATTATTATTATCTATTAGCATGATGCTATAAGCTCGAGGGCTCCAACAGGGAAAAATAGCCCAGTGAGGAAAGGAAATAAGGAAATAAATATACTACAAGAGAAATAAAGAACAATTAAAATAAAATATTTCAAGAACGCTATCACCATTAAAACAGATCTTTCTTATATAAACTATGAACATACATCTTTATTACATGTTTCTAATAAAATGGCAAATAGGTAACTATTTCTATGAATTGATAAAATGGATCGATATTTTAATTTCTAATAAAAATGCACGGCTCTAGAGAGACAGAGATTAATAGATGAAGATATCTAAGTCTGGAATCCAATCATACCAGCAATGGCGCAGTGGGAATTGAAGTCAACAGAAATTCATTCTGGAAAACAATATGTTCTGTTTTATTTGACTCAACATAACTAGAATAAATTAATATATAAGATTAATTTCTAATGAACTGAAGAACTCGAGAGGAGAAAGAAAACACAAACATATACCAACTTACACTAAACAACTAAAGAAAAAAAGGACATGATATCAATCTTAAAAATAAATGCAAATCAACTTTTGCTAAACAACTACAGAAAAGAATAGACAATACCTCTGTCTTAAAATGCTAACCTAAGAAAAAAAAATAAACAAATAAAAAGAAGAGACTCTTCCATAAGGATAACCTTTATATGAACATATGGTACCGGTGTCTAAAACGATGTCAGACAGGGCAGCCGATCAGGACTACGGTCTACCCCAAAGCCAAAGCAAAGTCCTTCAAAAAGAAGGCAACCTTGCTTATCCCATAAAAAAAATGAGAAAAAAACACGTTAATTGAAGAAAACACTTGAATTAGTTTTACTACACCTCTTTCTCCACATTACGAGAAACTCGAAAGCATCGCCTTAATCAAAATATGGTGAGACGATTCCTGTAAATAAAATCGAAGCTCTACATTTATGAGATAAATTATATAAAAAAAGGAATTGCTGAAGATAAAGACTTCTCCTTCAGGGAAGACGTTCTTTGGCCTGTAGGTAACTCCAAACCTTTAGTGATTCCACATCGAACCAGTAGCGATACACCGACGAGATTGTTTTCCTCCTGATTCAAATTCCTTTAAAAAACAGGAAGGTCAGTCATTGGAAAACTTTCAAACAGAAACTTTCGATCAGGAAAGACAATTAGTATTGAGCTGGACGACAGTTGGCCCGAAAAGTTTCGCATTTCGATGAACTTTCCAGGAAGTTACGCCTGGAATTTGCCACCAGGAAGGGACAAGGGAATGAACCCCGCTCTTCAAACCGATTTCCCCTAAACCTGTAAGGAAGGGGGTGGGTTTGTAAATTTCCGTTGGGGAATGACTTGTAAAGACAATAATTTATGCAAACACACACACACACACACACACATATATATATATATATAAATATATATATATATATATATATATATATATATATATATATATATATATATATATATATATATATATATATATGTATGTATATATATGTATATATAAAATTATATATATACTGTATGAAATTTATCTATACATGAATAAGAATTATCTTTCAAAAGCTTTGTCTACAGAAGGTAACGTGAGCCATAAATTATGATTTGCAGATCAGAAATTGCAGTTACATATAAAGAAATACCTATAGAAGGTGAGCGACTATTACTATTCTTCTTGAGACAATAAACACAATGATACATACAAAATTACGTGCAACATGTACTTGAAATTACTTCAAGGGCTAATGGTGGCCTATTGGAAACGTCCATCCCTGTGAGCTAAGGACGGGGGCTTTGGGGGGAAGCCTATAGGTCTACTTGCTCTCCATGGTCTTAGCTTGCGTGGAGAGTGGGCTTGGGCGATGATCATATGTTTATTCTCTAGAGCATTATAACTATCCCTTGCCTCTGCCATTTAGGAGCCACCTTTAAAAACAGGAAATTAAGAGGAGACTTCCAGTTTGGCAAAAAAAAAAAAAAAAAAAAAAAAATTCATCTGAACCAAGATAATGTCAAGTACAAGTCAAGTTCAAAATATCATTCAACTCCTTTGGTAATTTTGTGCCGAACATGAAATTTTCAAAATCTCGGGTTTTATAAAACCAGGGATTTTCCCATAAATAATCCTGTAACCTTGAATTATTTACCCTCAAGGTAATTTTAGTGCAACCAATGCTCATACATAACTAGAATGCAACCATTAATAAACAGAGAAACAAACACAGACATCTAAAAGAAAGAATACAAATGGGTAACAGCTTAAAGAATGCTTATATGTGCGCATACAGTACATATGAACTTATAACATATTTATCAAATTAAAATAAAAGTATATGATATACACCAATTATATAACAAAGATATCTATAAACATGGGTTTATACTGCAATAAAAATAAGAAAATAAACTTATATCATATCGATATGTACAAAATATAGCGGATATTGTGGGAAAAGAAATATAGCATTTAAGGAATCTTACTGAGCCTCCCGAAGGAATATACAAACAGTCATAAATACACAAATTTCCATAACCCTTAAAATTATAATTGAACTCGGTAAGACCAGACATCCGGACCCACAGACGGCCATTCGAAATCTCCAATTATCCGGATAATTCCCGAATGACAAATGTTTACCAATGTAAGGAACCTTCCTTCAACGAGACCTTCCTTTAACGACCTCCATTTTAACCTCGTTTCTCCAACGACGGGAAAAACGAAAAAAAAAAAAGAAATACGATAGATTTATAATTTTCCTTCTGGTGTCTCGAAATGCATGACAATCGAAATGTTATCTTTATATGCATATGGTGTAGAATATTTAA
>NC_090742.1:43051493-43096493 GCF_036898095.1 Palaemon carinicauda
ATAATAATCATAATCATATTACTAATATTATGAATAATAATAATAATAATAATAATAATAATAATAATGATAATAATAATAATATTAATAACAATAGTATTAATAATAATAATATTAAGAATAATAATAATGATAATAATGATAATAATAATTAAATTATTAATAATAATATTAATATCAATTATAATAATAATAATAATAATAATAATAATAATAATAATAATAATACTAATAATAATAATCTGTCTGAAATGAAGGTCGTTGACAAGGTAACAATGTTACCTTTCTGGAGACAGAAGACATGAAAATAAATTATATGAGTGGATAAATGAATAAGATAGTAAATAAATAAAAATATATAAATTCCAGGGATAATTCCCATGAGACAAGACAAAGTTCCACAAAATTTCAGGCACGATTAATTAAAATAATAATGAAAACCTCCTATAGGGTTGTGGTGACCGGGTGGTAGCGTCCTTTTTTATCACACTTACAGGTTGCCTTAGTCACTAAGGCTTAGTGCAAGAGCTCGTGACAAGTTGCCTTGTGATTGCCAGACTAGTTAGTTACTTTAGTCTGGGTGAGCCTAATGTCTATTTGTTAAGTCATCAGCAACCCTTGCCTGGCCCTCCTTGGTCCCAGCTTGGATAGAGATCGGAATTGGGTAGCTGATCAGATGTAATATGTTCAGTATGTAGGGCATTGTCTCTATCCTGCCATTCATGAACGTCCTTTAAACCCTTTTAAAGGCTGTGGGTATCACCCACAGACATTCTTTGATGGGGTTGTAACGACGAGTTTTCCGTCCCAACTACAGAGGGCGCTGGCGTAGAAACATATATATATATATATATATATATATATATATATATATATATATATATATATATATATATATATATATATATATATATATATATATATATATTCTTTCTTTTTTAGATTGCCACTTCTTCCTTGTACTGTTTCCAATTCGTTGCCTCTACCAGTTATTGCTTCTTCAATTTACTCTTAAAAACTCGCAAACTTTCCGTTTCGAAAAATATATGACAAACTCACATACACACGCACGAGATACGTTAATTCATGTTAATACGTTAATTCATGTTCATAATAACTTGAAAGCAATACTTGCATGGGATAAGAAAAGATATTTAAACGCATTTAAATACCTATATAAAAGAAATTTAAATTCAAGTCTTTCAAAATTAATATCCGTGATCTAATTATCTTCGCGAAGAATGACCAGGAAATTGCAAATATACAACTCAAAAAAGGAAAGGTTCGATGAAAAGAAACTAATTTATTAATTACCTTCGGCTAATTACAGGAAGTGTTTCACCATCAATCATTTTCATCCTGGATCCATTAATCAGATGAAGTGAGTCACATTCTCACTCAAATTTTAATTCATATTTCCTCTTCAGACTTTTTTTTTTTTCAAGATGAGTTTCGCTTCCAGAACAGGCGTCTTCTTAAAATTAAAAAAAAAAAAAAAAACCATTTTTCTATGATGCGTTAATTAAAAAATAATGTTTTGTAACACGTTTTATCAACATATAATCTCCATAAAAAACAACAACAAATACAGCTGTTTATAGTTCACTGCATGACAAAGGCCTCAGACATATAAATTCATGGGAGGTATTCATAAAAATGAAGGATATCCTTGTAAGCATAAGGTACAAGCACAAGGTAATTCTCTGAAGCAAAAGGTAGAAGTATAAGCAAATCTTTCTTTCCATATTCATAATGATTACCTTTTACTTGCGAGGATATCCTCCGAGCAGAAGTAAAAGGTTGACTCGTGTTTCATTTGTGCTGTCAAGATAAGAAAGAGTTTAGTATTCATAATGCGTATTTAATGCCCTGTTTTTACGTGTATTTAATTAAGTTTACACATCAGAAAGAACACAGACGCCGCGCGCCTTCCCAAAGGCCTCACTGGCGACATCTATCCCCCACCCCTTGCATTAGAAGTTCTTTGACCTCTTTTTAGCTCCCACACCCCTTGCATTAGAAGTTCTTTGGCCTCTTTTTAGCTCCCACACCCCTTGCATTAGAAGTTCTTTGACCTCTTTTTAGCTCCCACACCCATTGCATTAGAATTTCTTTGACCTCTTTTTAGCTCCCACACCCCTTGCATTAGAAGTTCTTTGATCTCTTTTTAGCTCCCACACCCTTTGCATTAGAAGTTTTTTTGACGTCTTTTTAGCTCACACACCCCTTGCATTAGAAGTTCTTTGACCTTTTTTTAGCTCCCACACCCCTTGCATTAGAAGTTCTTTGACCTCTTTTTAGCTCTCCCACCCCTTGCATTAGATGTTCTTTGACCTCCTTTTAGCTGCCACACCCCTTGCATTAGAAGTTCTTTGACCTCTTTTTAGCTCCCACACCCCATGCATTAGAAGTTCTTTGACCTCTTTTTAGCTCCCACACCCCTTGCATTAGAAGTTCTTTGACCTCTTTTTAGCTCCCACACCCCTTGCATTAGAAGTTCTTTGACCTCTTTTTAGCTCCCACACCCCTTGCATTAGATGTTCTTTGACCTCTTTTTAGCTCCCCCACCCATTGCATTAGATGTTCTTTGACCTCCTTTTAGCTCCCACACCACTTGCATTAGAAGTTCTTTGACCTCTTTTTAGCTCCCACACCCCATGCATTAGAAATTCTTTGACCTCTTTTTAGCTCCCACACCCCTTGCATTAGAAGTTCGTTGATCAATTTTTAGCTCCCCCACCCATTGCATTAGAAGTTCTTTGACCTCTTTTTAGCTCCCCCACCCATTGCATTAGATGTTCTTTGACCTCCTTTTAGCTCCCACACCATTTGCATTAGAAGTTCTTTGACCTCTTTTTAGCTCCCACACCCATTGCATTAGAAGTTCTTTGACCTCTTTTTAGCTCCCACACCTCTAGCATTAGAGGTTCTTTGACCTCTTTTTAGCTCCCCCACCCATTGCATTAGATGTTCTTTGACCTCCTTTTAGCTCCCACACCATTTGCATTAGAAGTTCTTTGACCTCTTTTTAGCTCCCACACCCCATGCATTAGAAGTTCTTTGACCTCTTTTTAGCTCCCACACCCCTTGCATTAGAAGTTCGTTGATCAATTTTTAGCTCCCCCACCCCTTGCATTAGAAGTTCTTTGACCTCTTTTTAGCTCCCCCACCCCTTGCATTAGAAGTTCTTTGACCTCTTTTTAGCTCCCACACCCCTTGCATTAGAAGTTCTTTGACCTCTTTTTAGCTCCTACGCCCCTTGCATTAGAAGTTCTTTGACCTCTTTTTAGTCCCACATCCCTTGCATTAGAAGACCTTTGACCTCATTTTAGCTCCCACGCCCCTTGCATTAGAAGTTCTTTGACCTCTTTTTAGCTCCCACACCTCTAGCATTAGAGGTTCTTTGACCTCTTTTTAGCTCCCACACCTCTAGCATTAGAAGTTCTTTGACCTCTTTTTAGCTCTCACACCTCTATCATTAGAAGTTCTTTGACCTCTTTTTAGCTCCCACACCCCTTGCATTAGAAGTTCTTTGACCTCTATTTAGCTCCCACACCCCTTGCATTAGAAGTTCTTTGACCTCTTTTTGGCTCCCACACCCTTTGCATTAGAAGTTCTTTGACGTCTTTTTAGCTCCCAGTCCCCTTGCATTAGAAGTTCTTTGACCTCTTTTTAGCTCCCACACCCCTTGCATTAGAAGTTCTTTGACCTCTTTTTAGCTCCCCCACCCCTTGCATTAGATGTTCTTTGGCCTCTTTTTAGCTCCCACACCCCTTGCATTAGAAGTTCTTTGACCTCTTTTTAGCTCCCACACCCCTTGCATTAGAAGTTCTTTGACCTCTTTTTAGCTCCCACACCCCTTGCATTAGAAGTTCGTTGATCAATTTTTAGCTCCCTCACCCCTTGCATTAGAAGTTCTTTGACCTCTTTTTAGCTCCCCCACCCCTTGCATTAGAAGTTCTTTGACCTCTTTTTAGTTACCACACCCCTTGCATTAGAAGTTCTTTGATCTCTTTTTAGCTCCTACGCCCCTTGCATTAGAAGTTCTTTGACCTCTTTTTAGCTCCCACATCCCTTGCATTAAAAGATCTTTGACCTCATTTTAGCTCCCACACCCCTTGCATTAGAAGTTCTTTGACCTCTTTTTAGCTCTTACAGTTCTAGTATTAGAAGTTCTTTGATCTCTTTTTAGCTCCCACACCTTTAGTATTAGAAGTTCTTTGACCTTTTTTCAGGTCCTACATTTCTAGTATTAGAGGTTTTTTGACCTCTTTTTAGCTCCCACACCTCTAGCATTAGAAGTTCTTTGACCTCTTTTTAGCTCCCAAACCTCTAGCATTAGAAGTTCTTTGACCTCTTTATAGCTCACACACCTCTAGCATTAGAAGTTCTTTGACCTCTTTTTAGCTCACACACCTCTAGCATTAGAAGTTCATTGACCTCTTTTCAGCTCCCTTACCTCAAGCATTAGAAGTTCTTTGACCTCTCTTTATAGCTCCCACACCTCTAACATTAGAAGTTCTTTGACCTCTCTCTAGCTCCCACACTTCCAGCATTAGAAGTTCTTTGACATACTTTTAGCATTAGAGGGTCTTCGATCTATATTTTGAGGTGCCTAACTTCCAGCATTAGAGGCTCTCTATTTTTAGGTGTGTTACCTCTGGCATTAGAGGCTCCTCTTCGCTGTTCTCTCCTGTCTTCTAGTTTTCAAGATCTTCTTTCATTAGATTATCTGTTTCTTTCGAGATTTCATTGTCTCTTTTCCTTAGTTCGTCAGTGTCCTTCTAGATTTCAAAAGAGATTTCAGTGCCGCGAGTCCTCACTTCGTCAGATTCCTCAGGGAAATCGAAAGCATTTATTCTTTACCTATCTATGCAATGAGTAAAGAGATGAATACTATCGATTTCTCCGCATACACTATCATGCCAAAGTAAATGACGAGCAACATGATATATTTACCAATGTCGTCTGAATATGTCCTTACTTCAATGGCGAATTTTGGGACAATCCTGTTGAAGAACTACACGTCACTCACCGTTCAGTTGAACCATTCTGCCTCCATCCTCATTCCCTGCAATCCGTTTTTGCACCGATACAAAGCCTCGTAATTTTTCCAAGAGTCTCCTTTAATAAGACATCGTCGCAAAAGCCCAAGCAAAGGATCCTTCAAGGTGCATACATTATGATCTTCAAAGTTCAGCTGCCAACGGAAGATCCCGTGTCTTTCTATAGGGCCGGCGATGTAAAACGAACGATCAGCAACTTCGGCAGCAACCAAAACCATCTGTAGTTGATGGTGTTCCGAAGACGTAACACATAATTCTTACCGGCAGCTTCCTATTCCGCCAGAACTCGATATCTGTGAGTTAAGTGAAATCCTTCTCCCAGTCATCAACTCATTTCCTCTTACTCCTATTGACGTGCAATTACTTGATTAGATTTCGCCAGCTACATACAGATCATGTGAGGTGTTGCAGGCTACGTTTGAAAAAATGAAGATCAGGTCTTCAAAAGTCATTTGAAGCTCGGGGAGGAGTCGTTCAGGACTGCTCCTGGAAATTTCAGTTCTGGAGTCATTCAGAAATCCATGTTAAGTATACGGCTATGTCCTTTGAAGACTTTTGGAAATTCAGGAAAGTTTTCTTCCGAAACCGTTCTGAGATTCCGTTCTGGAGGCATTAAAAATTCCATGCTAAGTCTATGGCTATTTTTTCTGAAGCCATTTGGAAATCCGGGAAAGTTTTCTTCCGATACCGTTCTGAGATTCCGTTCTGGAGGCATTCAGAATTCCATGCTAAGTCTATGGCTATTTCTTCTGAAGCCATTTGGAAATCCGAGAAGATTTTCTTCCGAATTCTTTTAGGACTCGCAGAAAATTCCATTCTTGTTTTATAACCACAACAACAACAACAACAACAACAATAATAATAATAATAATAATAATAATAATAATAATAATAATAATAATAATAATAATAATAATAATAATAAACTACGTGATTTGATTTATGGATTTGAGTTGAAAAGTTTTGAAAACGCTAAACGCTCAACTTTGCAGTTTGAAGGAAAACTTTAAGATACCCGGATGAAGGGCGAAGGGTAATTGAGGTTTAAAGCAAACCGAATTGAAATAGTTGATTTCAGCTAAATTATTTCAGGTTTGGTATTTAGAACAATCTATTTCTAGTACGAATTGATATATATATAATATATATATATATATATATATATATATATATATATATATATATATATATATATATATATATATATATATATACAGTTTATATATGTGCATAAACATGCATGTATATAAGCTATTGCAGTATATGAATATTCTGTGTGTGTATATATATATATATATATATATATATATATATATATATATATATATATATATATATATATATATATATATATATATATATATATATACGATGTATATATATACATATATATACACAGACATATATATATACATACATATACATATATATAATATATACATACATATACATATATATATAATATATATATATAATATCTATATATAGATATATACATATATATATATATATATATATATATATATATATATATATATATATATATATATATATATATATATATATATACATATACATACATACATGCATACATATATACTGTTTGTACATACATACATCCCTAAATACAGCAGCCTTCGTATTCTCCCAACTGTTTATGCATGCAAAAGCAAATGTAAAATGCATATCACCAAGTTATGGCTTAACCTTGATATTTCATCCAGATTCCAGGTGTGGACAAGATATCTGTCCGCAAGCCACTGTACATTTTGTTCTTCAAAACGGAATATATAACATCTTGAAATCACGATCAAGTGTGGGTAAACGGGGCATGTATTGTTTAACATGCCTCACATCCACAAAATCTGCCATCGTGCTGAGAATCAGGCAGAACCACCTTTCTCTTCGAACTGCAGTCTGCTACTGACCAGACTCAGCTTTTTCGAAGCATATGCTCTTTATATGAAGTAAAGGGTCTTCTTTATATATAACCATTTACTTTTATGTGATTACAAGGATATGCTTTTGCTCTAAAAGTAGAAGCTTTTGCTTGAAATGCTTATGAATACCATTAGCAGGATTTCCTTCATATTTTGTAAGTATAAGCATATCATTTTCTTTATGAATATCGCCCCATGTCTTGGGTTTAGCCAGTTTTAATCACATCGCAGATTGGTGATGGTGGGAGATTTTAGTCCGGTCATTCACAGCAAACCAACTTAGTCTGGGTGGCTCTGACTAGGACAGAATTTCTGATCATGGCGATACTCCATATATTCTCCCGTAAATACTGTATATTCCTTTGAACCATACAAAATTAAATCTATATAGACCTGAACATTCATAACATTGAAAGTTTACCGATGTTTTGCTTTTCACTACCAAAATGAGGATAAACTTATAAGAAATTAACTTTTCTCTTATCTATCAAAGGCTTATTACAAAAGTGAGGTTTTCACTTGGATGAAAAGGGAAACGTGAGAATTTATTTACCAGTAAAACCTCCATTTAATTTATCATAAAACCTAAGACGTGAAATCTTAATTTTCAACCATGTCACGAGAGTTACGATGGAGCAAATATCATAACACAATATAAATTTGGCTCATTCTGCATTATCGATGTGAGCAATGTATTGACAAACACATTACAATCAATTAATGGGGGGAATTTTATAACCCCATCAGCTGGGACTGATACATTTTGAATTATTTCATATTTAAGATGTTGTTTTAGAGAGGCCATGTTAAACTAGGAGACATTTTATAATATTTTGGAACTAACTTACGAGGGCTTAGAAGGAACATGTAGGGGGGGGGGGGGAGGTCGAGAGGGAGGCAGAGAATTAGATGGCGAGGTAAATGAGTCTGGTTTCATTTCCAGTTGCATCACAATCGATGCTCACCAGAACGTCAACCGGACAAGCCCAAGCCCCTACTGTGGTGTCCAACCACAGCAGTGGCCTCCCCAGTAAACAGCTTAAACTCAGGGTTCCGGGCTGGGATTGATCTACTGCCATTCGAATGCGTGCAACTGTGGTAGCCAGGAGGCTATTACAGTGAAGGATGATATGGAGAGAAGATGTTTGGTGGAAAAGGATGCCTTTAATTAAAAGGCATTGGAGAGGGGGCATCAGGCAACTGACCCCTTATGCAGGGTAACGGTGTGAAAGAAATTAAGAGGATATTGCTAACAATGATACGGTCAACGCTTCTTTGTCATTGGAACATGAATTCATAGTGAACCATTTCTATTAATACCTCTTTACCTTCAGTTTCACAGAATATTGCAATAAGCCTAATAACTTCCATCTTCCAATTCATCAACTACGCCCAGATAAAACTTTTTTATTTTTTTCTCCTGGTACAATTATAGTAACTGCGTATTACCAATGATAGTAATTAAAACTATATTCATTCGATCAAAAAATTTCCAAATTCCTGTTTTAGCGCAGCGGAATTGACGAAAAGAATCCCTTACAACTGCAAGGAGTTTTAATGATGACTAAGCTCTTTACCTCTAAGAGTCTTATTAACTTCCACTTGATGATGCTTTTCAGTACAAGGGAAATAAGTCCTGTTACAGGATTCGTCGAACCATCTTTTGTGGTGACCGGGTAGTAGCGTCCTTGGTTGGTGATTGGCAGACTGGGCTTCGAGTCCCGTTCAAACTCCTCAGTTCCTTTGATCGCTGCGACTTCACCATCCTTGTGAGCTAAGGATGGGGGGGGGGGGGGGGGTTTGGGGAGCCTATATGCCTATCTTCTGAGTCGTTTGGGGGAGCCTATAGGTCTATCTGCTGTCATCAGCAGCTACTGCCTGGCCTTCATTGGCCCAGCTTGGATAGAGAGGGGGCTTGGGCACTAATCATATATAATATGGTCATCTCTAGGGCATTGTCCAGCTTGATAAGGGCAATGTCACTGTCCCTTACCTCTACCATTCATGAATGGTCTTTAAAACTTTAAAAGAACTGAAATATTTTCTATTATTGTTCCATTTAATATAGCATTAATTCTTCACTATAAAGACTAACCATTCCCGATTTACATTCAATCAATTAAAGCATCGATATTTAACACAACTTTGACACTATAATTATTATCGCGTCTCTCGCAGCTGATCCAATAAAATCAATGTGATAAAAACATATGAAATAAAACTTAAGGTCAGGATTTATTCATAAAACGAATCGAATTTATTATATTAACAATAAAAAAATAATACAAATACTGTTGGTATTTAATAAAGCATGTTCGTGTTCGTCTTCTAAACGTGTAGCGTCTTCAACCGTTGGGGACCAGATCTCATAAGTCTTAAAATAGGAGACGTGACGAAAACAAGCGAATTATTTTTAGATAACTCTTGACTAACGTCGGTTTGTAATGTTACCTGAAGGTGACAAGGAAACAACATATGTATATCTATCTATCTATCTATCTATATATATATATATATATATATATATATATATATATATATATATATATATATAGCCTACACACACTAACACACACGTACTATATGCGTGTATATATATATATATATATATATATATATATATATATATATATATATATATATGACTTGGTTCACATGCATATATACATACATACATATACACCCACACACACACACACACACACACACACACACACACACACACATATATATATATATATATATATATATATATATATATATATATATATATATATATATATATATATGCTAAGTTTGTGTGGGAACAAAAGAATTTACAATCACATTTCTATGTATCCACCACTCGCTACAATCAAAATACAAAGACTTTAGTCCTTCTGAAACTAGCTCGTTTGCCTAAGATTTGTAATTGTAATCAGTTTCTACGATTCTTTTTGAGCAAAAGTTTCAGACACAATTGAGCAACAAAACTCCAATTTATAAATAACATTAAAATAAAAGTTCCAGGAAAACCTTTACTTCCGTGAAGCATGAAACCCACATTCACAGCAGGGGGCAGGGACAATTCAGCGCCGCCAGCTCAGCGCCGCCGATTCACCGCCGCCAGCTCAGCACCAGCCATTTCAGCGCCATGCCTTTTTAGCGCCATGCCTTTTCAGCGCCGTGGAAGTGTGGAATTTTTGTGTGTGTACGTTTATAAACAAAAGAAAAGGTTTTGAACAAATATTTATTGATAAAAAGTATTTATACTACTGTGTTTATAAACAATAGAAATGGTTTTGAACAAATATTTATTGATAAAAAGTATTTATACTACTGTGTTTATAAACAATAGAAAAGGTTTTGAACAAATATTTATTGATAAAACGTATTTATCCTACTGAATAGTTAAAATAGTCCCCAAAAAAGTTCAAAATACAAATATTAGTAAACCTAGTTTAATAAGATATGCGCAATAACTTGTAAATATTCAAACTCATTTCTGTTTCCATAATCCGATAAGATTTTTAATATTCTTTCGTCTGCCTTTCGGTATTTCAATAGCTTTTGTTGAGGCTCATGACCTGCTTTAACTTTCTCTAAATATTCATCACGTCCTTTTTGGACCCGTTTCAGCGCATCTAAAAAATTCCAAATTGTTGGGTGTAACATTCCTAATTCTGTATGCAGCCGTCTGTTAGCTGCTTCTGCGTGGTTATTGGTCCTATCTTCTCCTTGAAGCGTTCGTTCAAACATGTTCCAAATATCTGTCGGAAATAACGGTGCTCTTCTTCCAATTCCTCTCCGGTTTGGACGACTGATGTAGTTATCTTCAAACCAATTCAAAAGAGGAACTAGCTCCTCAGGTAGGTGCGATGCTAGAGCTTCCACATGACGGTCAAGGTCGTTAACTGGGACAAATGAAAGAGCTAGTATCATTTTTACCTGTAAAGCAAAGTCTGCATTGGTATTATATGAAATCATGTGACCCATACTTTTGTTCTGTTTAATTAAATTTTCACTCTATAAGTGAAACAAACATCCTCTGATTTGCACATTAGGAAAACCATCTTTCATGGTTGTCAAAATCGCATGCTTAAAATCACAATTTATGATGTTGGGCCGTGCATTTGGTACTTTCTCTTTAATTATTTCTAGCATTTTCACATATGTTGAGAGCTGCTTATTCCGCAAGAGTACATACAGTATGGGGTGGACTCCATCGAATTTCTTGACTAAAATAACGTACACTTGATAAAATAATTGAGGTGCAATAGCAAATGTGCCATCAACATAGCATATGGTTGACGTTGCTAGATGTTCCAACCAGGTCTCCCTACCCAAAATGATAATTCTCTCTTGGTTAATCCCTTGATCTGCTATGTAAACATTTTCCTCAGTTTCGGGCGTGGAGTTATACACTTTGTATTCTTCAGGAAATTCTAAGTCTTCAATGCATCTTGGATTTTCAGGAACCCGGTTAGCTGCATTCCTTTTGCGTCGAATAAGCTTACGCATCGCTTGTCGGTTAGGCAGCTGGGCAATAGCAGCTTGAGACATATTTTCCAAAGATTTGTTGATTATAGTACTCGGTCCTTCGTAAGTGTCCTCGGCTCTCTGACGTGCATACGTTTTCGCCTTTTCAACTTCTACCGCCCCTGCAGATGGCGGATGTGTGTGATCATTCATTTTCTTTAGAACAGCTTCTTCTAACGTATGAATTTTGGCACGACATCTACCGTCTTCATGGCATCTCCAGAACTTTACATTTGTTTGTGTCTTGCTTTCTTTATCAAATCTGTATATATATCCATCATGACAGAATTTCGCTCGTCCTCTCTGACTCTGAACTGTATCCTCCATGGTTTCCTTAAGACTGTATTTAGCAGATTATTTATTTTTTCTTTTTAATTAATTCATGGTTTACAAATGTTTACAAATATTTCCCTTAAAGATTTCAATTAAACAACGGAATCACCGAAATCAATAAGTAACTGTTTGGCGCTGAAATTATAAAAACTACTGTGTGAAGAGAGAGAGAGAGAGAGAGAGAGAGAGAGAGAGAGAGAGAGAGAGAGAGAGAGAGATTTTAATTAAACAACGGAATCACCGAGATAAATAAATAGCGGTTTGGTACTGAAATTATACAAACTACTGTGTGAAGAGATAGAGAGTTAAAATTTCTTCTGGCGCTGAGATGGTTGTCGCTAATTTTTTTTTGGCGCTGAAATGACCAGGCGCTGAACTGGCGGCGCTGGAATGACCAGGCGCTGAACTGGCGGCGCTGAATCGGCGGCGCTGAGCTGGCGGCGCTGAATAGTGCCACAGCAGGACTTACGAGAAGCAGGGGAGTCAGTCCTAATACGCACTGCCATTCATTCCCCTTGCCCCTCGTGACAACCATTAATTCAAAATTCTTTCTCATAGAAATCTTCGCTTCCCCCAAGATACGATGAGGACCAATCCATATAATAATAAGTCCTTAAAAGGAAAATAATAAAAATATGGATATCAGAAACAACCCATATATACCCAAATTAAATACTACAAAGCCGCAGAGATGTCAAAGAAATCAGTTTCCTATGGAAATTTAGGGTCAAGAAATACAAAGAGGGTACAGGAAACGATTTTGATTTGTATTAGCTTGAGAGAGAGAGAGAGAGAGAGAGAGAGAGAGAGAGAGAGAGAGAGAGAGAGTATGCCAAGTTGATTACAATAATTTCTTTGGGTTCAATAATTTCATTATTATTATCATTATGATATGTTAACTATAGAATAGTTTCCAAAGCAATATTCATATTTAATAATTGTAAAATAGAGAACACGAGTCCTTTCATAAGAAAGTGTTCCAGCAGTTTAAAGAGTTTCTATAGTGTTCAATAAAATAAAGATAAAAAAAACATACGTGTTACGTTACAAGAAAAAGTTCTAAAATTTCATACGATTTAATAATTTTAATTCTTAAGTAGCGAAGAGCCAAACACTGCTCTTAGATCCGTGATATAAATAAATAAGTGTAGTGTGAGGTTAAGAACTAACATCACAGTTTTCAGTTTTCTTCCGTAAATATACAAATGAATTTGGTAAAAGACACTACAGGCCTATATGTGAAGTAGTACATACGCACAAATAGTCCTAAACTTAAGAAAAGTATTTGGTAAAAGACACTATAGGCCTCTACGTTAAAAGTACATACAAACAAATAGTCTCAAAATAACCAAATGTATTTGGTAAACGACACTATAGGCCTATAAGTTAAGTAGTACATACGAACAAATAGTCTTAAAATTAGGAAAAGTATTTGGTAAAAGACAATGTAGGCCTATACGTTACGAAATACATACAAGCAAATAGTCTCAAAATAACCAAATGTATTTGATAAAAGAAACTATAGGTCTATACGTAAAGTCGTACATACACACAAATAGTCTTAAAATTAAGAAATTCATTTGGTAATAGACACTATAGGCCTATTCGTTAAGTAGTACATACACACAAATAGTCTTAAAATTAAGAAATGTATTGGGTGTAAGACATTAAAGACCTATACCTTAAGAAGTACACACAAACAAATAGTCTCACAATTAAGACAGTAAATTCAAAGCAAAAAGCAAGACCAACAGAAAACAAACTGAAAGGCAGTTTTACCATAGTCGCAACTTATGAGTCCCTAAAGGAGGCATTCTGGTATATCTAATCCGCGAGAGGAAGACAAAAATGTGATAAAGAAAAGATATCCCACTTGTTTATTTTCTATTCTCCCCTATCCCATCGTCACTAAACCAATCACCAACACCTCCCCCTCCCCCCACCTCTAGGAGGAAGATTTGAGAAATAGAAAAGGGAGGATAAGACCAAAAATGCAAGAAGAATGGAAAGAAAGAAACAAGAAAACTTAAGAGGACATTAGAAAAGAAAGGAGGTTTAGGATGATTGATAACTAGGGGTCTTCAAATGGAAAGGAAGTGCTCTTTGGGGAATAAAGGGGAAAGGGAGTTGAGGGAAGAGCAGGTGCCAAGGAAAGACTTCCATTCCATTTTCTCCTTCTCTTTCCAGTCACCAACGTCTCTTAGGCATTTCCAAACCATGGTATTTAAGATGATCATTTGCAAGGAGGTCTGCCTTAAAGATCAAAGCACCTGCAAGCAGTAGAGCATCTGCCTCCAATTAATTTGCATAAATCTCAATGCATTAATCTCTATGGTTACAATTGAATACAATATTCCTCAAAAGATAGAAGGAAAATATTGTTTATGCCCTGCAATTTCCATAACATAGTATATCCAACATAGTTGTTTGTCTTACAATTTCCGTTATTTTCAAAACAACTATATCAAACAGTGTGATTTTTGTCTTACAATTTTCGTTTTCATAACAAAATATATCTAGCAAAGCTGTTTCTATCATAAAACGACTTAATGTTTCTTTTACGTGTTTTATTTATAAATTTTACAGCAACACATTAATTGGTGTCTATCCATTCGGGATGCAAAATAGTTCACAACCATTGTGAAATGTGTTATATATATATATATATATATATATATATATATATATATATATATATATATATATATATATATATATATATATATATATATATATATATATATATATATATATATATATATATCCTATCTGTGAATGACGAAAAGAAACGAAATTTTTTTAGAAAAGGCGTATTACATGACTCATTAATTCCGTTAAGCAAAGAAAATATTTATTACTTCTCTCTCTCTCTCTCTCTCTCTCTCTCTCTCTCTCTCTCTCTCTCTCTCTCTCTCTCTCTCTCTCTCCAAATAGCAGTAGGCTATATTCTGCAACTACCCAAATTTTACTTGAGAAATTTGTAGTTTCCATCAGATGCAATAGATGAGACACACATAATTGGTCAAAGGTATTTTTGTCCATATCTATGTATCATTAAACTACTTTTCCTTGTTGCTGCCAGTTTCATTTTGATGATGAATATGATGAGAGAGTGAGGTTGGAGGGTCATAGATTGTCCACCCTTAAACACTACAATTACTCTAACTTTCTTCAACAATTGTTTTAGAAAAACAAAAGAAAACTTGAAAGTCAAATCGGTAAGGGTATGCAGACAACATAAGGTTCAAGACAATGTCAATTTCCACTCTTATTAGTCTCTTCTCACAATCCGAGGAGGATAACACCTTTCATCATCGTTCGTCCTTTTGTCAATACGTAAATGTGTCTGTCAGTTAAATCTCGACATCACAACTCCTACGTGAATGAAGGGATTTTGCAGTAACATATCGCTATATCTGTCTATAACGATTTGTTGGTAATAATTTACTTTGATTTTTTATTCAGGAATTTTCATGTATCCGGAATAGATATCACTGGATCATTGTGCAGGCAATGATAATAATAAATCAAGTTTACATGCGAGTATGAAAAAGATAACTAAAAATGTTAACAAAATAAGTGAATCTATTTTACGAGATTTATACTCGCAATTTTGTAAAGAGAAAAGTTTCTCAACGGCAAAACAAATTCCAACCAATCCTTTTGAGAAACTCTCTCTCTCTCTCTCTCTCTCTCTCTCTCTCTCTCTCTCTCTCTCTCTCTCTCTCTCTCTCTCTCTCTCTCTCTCTATTCGTTATGTATCTTCTTTTCAGATGATCTATCTACAAACAGTTCATCAATACATCCACTTTGGAAACGTTTGATAATAATAAAAGGTTGAAATATCGAAATCAATATATCAGGCCTTATCTTTAATTTCCCTTCTGTTAAAACTGGTTTGACACGGAAATTATGAAACGACGAACGCTTCTGACAAGTCCAACAAATGTGACTCATTCTAGAACAGCAAATGCAATTCCTGATAGCTTTATTTGTCCGTGCAATACACCGCTTGTAAGAAGCCGGAGGTGTGTTGAAAGTTATCAAATACATTTCGGGTAATACGATCGAAAATGCAGGCTTGGTACGTTAAGTTCCTAAATACACTTTTGTCGTTTGATGATAAATTCAAAGTTTTAAGGATAGACCAACATAACGCGTGTAAAACATTACGAATGTATAGCGCCATCCTGTTATAATAAAGTAGAGAATAATTCTTCCACCTGAACAACCCAGGGTTGTGGTGGCCTATAGTGAACGTCCCTGCCTGGCGATCTGCCGTACTGAGGTTCGAGTCCTGCTCAAGCTCGCTAGATTTCCGTAGTGTCTGCAACCTCACCATCCTTGTGAGCTAAGGATGGGGTGTTTGGAGAGAGCCTATTAGTCTACCTGCTGAGTCTTCAGCAGCCATTCCCTGGGCCTCCCTAGTCCTAGCTTGGGCCCTGATCATATGCATCTATGGTCAGTCTCTAGGGTATTTGTCATTGTACCTTGCCCCTGCCAATCATGAGTGGCCTTTAAACCTTTAAATCATAAGGATTCCTGGAATTTGGGCTGTACGGCCCGGCGATCGGGTCGAGAAGGTTCTTGAAACACTGCGATTACCCTACTCTATTAAAAGGGTTTACGTCACGACAGTTACTGTATAGTAATGCCATCAGGATTATTACATCCAAAAGATCATTAAGATCAGATTATAATTTCATAACTCGTTAGAACTAACTCTTTTGATTTTTTTGCAATTGTCATTTATCTTGGTATACGTGGCTATGCAGAATTTTGTTAATATAACGACAAATATATTCACTCATCTTTAGATAAGATACATGCCGGTGTACCAGCTTAAGCCTACCTGACACTTGCGCGAATTTTTTGCCATGCACTGGTGTTTTTCCCGCACTGTTCACGACCAGTTCACTTCAGTTCGCGCATCGTTCACGACAAGTTCACGCGACGTTCACGCCATAGCACGAATTGGCACGCCTAGTTCACGAGAAGTTCACGACACGTTCACGCGAGTTCGAGCATCATTCCGCATCGTTCACGCATCGTTCACGCCAGTTCACGAATTGGCCGCTCCATATAAAAACGGGGCTTCTCCAACCCGAGGACATTCTTGGAGTGGCTTCGGAAGAGACAACAATGCTTTCTGTCAGAGACACCATTGCATTGAGGAAAAGAAACGTATCTTTTTCGTTTGTATTTTTTGTTGCCCTTTATTTTTGTTTCAATAAGAAAGCATTTGATTTACATATAATTAGCAGACAAGTATTAAGAAAGCATTTTATTTTAACATTAAAAGCAGCAAATATGAAAAGATTTTAGGCTGTTGATTTTAAGGTAATAGAGAAAAAAGTGTGTTGAAATAAGAAATCATTTTATTTTTACATTAAAATAGCAAACAGAAAAAATTTGTTTTGCTCTTCATTTTAAGGTAATAAAGAAGAATAAGTATGTTGATGAAATAAAACATCATTTTATTTTTACATTCAAACAGCAAACTTAAAAATTTCTTGGGTTTATTTTTCAGTTCATTTTTATTTAAAACAAAAGTTTTGGCTCTTGATTGGTAATAGAGGAAAATAAGTGTGTGCATAAAATAAGACATCATTTTATTTTTACATTCAAACAGCAAATATAAACAATTATTAGGTTTATATTTTTCTTTCCTTTTTATTAATTTTTTCGTTTCCTTTTTGTCTCTTCATTATAAAGTTATAGAAATAGTTTGAAATAAGATATCATTTTTTTTTCACATTAAAACAGCAAATATAAAAATTTATTAGGTTTATTTTTCTTTCCTTTTCATTAATTTTTTCGTTTCCTTTTTGTTTCTCTTCATTATAAAGTTATAGAAATAGTTTGAAATAAGATATCATTTTTTTTTCAAATTAAAACACCAAATTTAAAAATTTATTAGGTTTATTTTTCTTTCCTTTCATTAATTTTTTCGTTTCCTTTTTGTTTCTCTTCATTATAAAGTTATAAAAATAGTTTGAAATAAGATATCATTTTTTTTTCACATTAAAACAGCAAATATAAAAATTTATTAGGTTTATTTTCGTTTCCTTTTCATTATTTTTTCGTTTCCTTTTTGTTTCTCTTCATTATAAAGTTATAGAAATAGTTTGAAATAAGATATTTTTTTTTCACATTAAAACAGCAAATATAAAAATGTATGAGGTTTATTTTTCTTTCCTTTTCATTAATTTTTTCGTTTCCTTTTTGTTTCTCTTCAATATAAAGTTCACGCCACTTCCCGCATCGTTCACTCCAGTTCCCGCCAGTTCCCGCACTGTTCACTCCAGTTCACTCCAGTTCGCGCATCGTTCACGACTATTTAACGACTATTTTGTGCGTGCCAATGCGTGCCACAAACTTTAAACATTTCAAAGTTCTGGGCACGCATGGCACGCACTGGCACGCGAGTTCCAGCACTATTCACGACATTTTCACAACTCGTTCACGCGAGTTCGCGCATCAATGCGTGCCAGTGCGTGCCACGAATGCGTGCAAGTGTCAGGTACCCTTTACCCTTTGCCTTTCCTAAAGCCTACCTGACACTTGCGCGCATTTTTGCCACGCACTGGCACGCATTGATGCGTGCCAGTGCGTAAAGTGGCACGCACTGGTGTTTTTCCCGCACTGTTCACGACCAGTTCACTTCAGTTCGCGCATCGTTCACGACAAGTTCACGCGACGTTCACGCCATGGCACGAATTGGCACGCCTAGTTCACGAGAAGTTCACGACACGTTCACGCAAGTTCGAGCATCATTCTGCATCGTTCATGCATCGTTCACGCCAGTTCACACCAGTTCACGAATTGGCCACTCCATATAAAAACGGGGCTTCTCCAACCCGAGGACATTCTTGGATTGGCTTCGGAAGAGACAACAATGCTTTCTGTCAGAGACACCATTGCATTGAGGAGAAGAAACGTATCTTTTTCGTTTGTATTTTTTGTTGCCCTTTATTTTTGTTTCAATAAGAAAGCATTTGATTTACATATAAATAGCAGACATAAAATATGTACAAGTATTAAGAAAGCATTTTATTTTAACATTAAAAGCAGCAAACATGAAAAGTTTTTAGGATGTTGATTTTAAGGTAATAGAGAAAAAAGTGTGTTGAAATAAGAAATCATTTTATTTTTACATTAAAATAGCAAACAGAAAAAAATTGTTTTGCTCTTCATTTTAAGGTAATAAAGAAGAATAAGTATGTTGATGAAATAAAACATCATTTTATTTTTACATTCAAACAGCAAACTTAAAAATTTCTTGGGTTTATTTTTCAGTTCATTTTTATTTAAAACAAAAGTTTTGGCTCTTGATTGGTAATGGAGGAAAATAAGTGTGTGCATGAAAAAAGACATCATTTTATTTTTACATTCAAACAGCAAATATAAACAATTATTAGGTTTATATTTTTCTTTCCTTTTCATTAATTTTTTCGTTTCCTTTTTGTTTCTCTTCATTATAAAGTTATAGAAATAGTTTGAAATAAGATATCATTTTTTTTCACATTAAAACAGCAAATATAAAAATTTATTAGGTTTATTTTTCTTTCCTTTTCATTAATTTTTTCGTTTCCTTTTTGTTTCTCTTCATTATAAAGTTATAGAAATAGTTTGAAATAAGATATCATTTTTTTTCACATTAAAACAGCAAATATAAAAATTTATTAGGTTTATTTTTCTTTCCTTTTCATTAATTTTTTCGTTTCCTTTTTGTTTCTCTTCATTATGAAGTTCACGCCACTTCCCGCATCGTTCACTCCAGTTCACGCCAGTTCCCGCACTGTTCACTCCAGTTCACTCCAGTTGGCGCATTGTTCACGACTATTTCACGACTATTTTGTGCGTGCCAATGCGTGCCACAAACTTTAAACATTTCAAAGTTCTAGGCACGCATGGCACGCATTGGTACGCTCTGGCACGCGAGTTCCAGCACTGTTCACGACATTTTCACGACTCGTTCACGCGAGTTCGCGCATCAATGCGTGCCAGTGCGTGCCACGAATGCGTGCAAGTGTCAGTTACCCTTAACATAACCTAACTTGGGGTCGAGTTCCAACTTCAAAGGAAAAGGAGGGGGGGGGGGTGAATTCAACAACCCCACCTAACCGAACCTACAATGCTTTAAGTCAGGTTGTGAGGGCACTCCAAAGACGCCAAAATATTGATATTAATATCATTAAAAATAATATTACCCAAATTCAGCGCAGTCCACCTCTCGCTTACAAAACCCTGGAAAGCAAGAGATTGCTGTTATTACATTACGTTGGCCCTATGTCAGCAAAGATTCTTGCTCTTCAAAATAGCTCGCAAAATCACTATGAAAATGTGTATTATCAACTAATGTTTACCAACGAAAAAGGTGTCAACGGCAAACGTAACTTTGAAGAAAGTTTACCGAAAGGCGAACCTTTTCTTGTCAACTGTCACTCACGTCGATATTAATTGTCTTTTCTTTTCGACAGTTTTTATTTGAACGGTTCCCAGCTTCTGAGCTTCATTTCTTGAAAATCAATTTAGACGTAGTATTTAAGAAAGAATAACAAGCCTTTGATATATCTCTAAATTTATGTTAAAATTCATTGAAATTTCAAGTTTTCTTTTATGCCATGTAAGGTCTCCCACAGAAACAGTATTTAATATCTTACTATGATTTGACCTTGGTCGTTGCTCTTGATCTTAAATAAGATACATAAAAAAACGTCAGAAGGAATCAACATTAGCTTTAACCTCTAATAATTCTTGTTGATTATTTCCTATGACTTTTAATGATACAAGTCACGTTCGTGTGCTCCGTAAACTCGACCTTTCTCCTTGATTTCTTTCTTCGCTTAACCTACTGGACCACACAACTAGAATCTTTCTATCTTCTTCCACTCTCCTCTGACGGCCGACACGGCACCTTAAATATAATACAAACATATTTTCAAGATGTATTCAGACTATTACAAACACGCCAGTACGAAAAAACGTTTTTCTATGCAGTTTTACTTCTTTGTTTTTAATGGTTTTCATTGAATATTTTCTTTATTTTTTATTTACAATAAATGATATCAGCGTCAATAACCTTCAATGTCAGGATGCCAGAAAGCCTCACATAAATCAATCAATCAATCTATAGTAACTGTTAGCAAAGCAGCATTTCACCTGTATGCAATATCGCTTCTTCTGCCTTCCTGCAGATTTAATCATTGTGCTTAACGATGCCAAGAAGGAAGAGGAGTTATAGTTTTACTAAGGCCATCTATTCCATAAAAGTGTACCTAAGCCATAAAAAATGAAGTGTAAATAATATATATGCAAACACAAAAAAATATTCAACCTTTCTCACGTCTCCCGCTTTCCTAACTGCAACCCGCTGGTGGGGCAATTTGTGGGAGGGCGTAGTTCCCTCGTGTACCTCTCTGGGTAATCCCTCTAAACAGGGTATGACTAATCCCTCTTCCCCTGCAAGTGACCAAAAAATAAATAGGTATATATATATATATATATATATATATATACACACACATATATATATACATATATATATACTGTATATATATATGTATATATATATATATATATATATATATATATATATATATATATATATATATATATATATATATATCAGACACTTGCCCTTTATCATATATGGGATATTCGAAATATATATATATATATATATATATATATATATATATATATATATATATATATATATATATATATATATATATATATATATATATATATATATATATATATATATATATCAGACACTTGCCCTTTATCATATATGGGATATTCGAAATATATATATATATATATATATATATATATATATATATATATATATATATATATATATACATATATATATATATATATATATATATATATATATATGTGTGTGTGTGTGTGTGTGTGTGTGTGTGTGTGTAAAAGAACGCATTAGGAAAATAACAAGTTGAGGAAATAAGTACGCCCCTCAAAAAAGCGAAAATGGAATGGTAAATAAAAAAAAGCCTTCAATCTCCGGCATTTTCCTCTTCCCGTTTATTCATCCTCCTCTTCCCCTTTCCCCTCCTACATCCCCTTCTTCCCCTTTGCAATAGAAAGGGTATGTAATGACAGGAAGAAACAGTGGAGAAAGCAATGAGGCGAGAGGAATAAAACTTGGTCAGGAATTGGAGGACATTAGATAAGAAAAGAGCTTCTGGGTGATCGATGGTTTGGAGTGTTAGGAGGGACAGGAAGTGCCCTTTGAGGAAAGCAGGCTGGGAGGGAGGGAGGAGAGGAGGAGAAGGGAGAGAAAGAGGGAGGATACAAAAAGAAGAATATGTGCCTTGGAAAGACTTTCCTCTCGTTCTTCATTTCTTCCTATTCATAAATTCTTTGATAGACAAGAGATAATATTTATCGAAATAAAAGAATTTTAATTTTGATTTGGGGAAATATTTTTATTCATGATAAACTTCTAAACAGCTTTTCTATTAGTGGAAGCAACACATCACCTAATATTAACTAATTATAAAAATAGTTCCTAATGATATACAACTGGCTTCTTACTGACTTCAAAAATTACTTTTATTCTTTTTTTTTTTTTTAATACCTATAATTCTGTAATTCATTTCATTTTTATAATTCTGTGACTCATTTTCGCAACAAATGTTATTTAGAGTTGATTCGGAATTCAGGATACACTTATGATATCACATCGTTAAATGATAATAATAATAATAATAATAATAATAATAATAATAATAATAATAATAATAATAACCCACGAAGCTTTTTTTAATAATTTCCTAACTACCTACATCTTCCATGTAACTCACCGTCACCACATTGCAAAGCCAATGATTCATAAAATGAAAATTGCAAAAATTTTTGTGAAAACATTTGTAATACGCCATTTCAAGATTTAACAATACTTAATTGGATGCTTTTATCCTAACGAATCCAGACACGACTCTCTCTCTCTCTCTCTCTCTCTCTCTCTCTCTCTCTCTCTCTCTCTCTCAGAAAGACAAAATCAGATAAGTATTTGTAACACCACATCTTAATTCACTCTAAGGAAATAGGAGTTTCCATTTTGTAAAAATGGATCGACAAACTATGAATCCATTAGCATCATTTTAAGTCTATCAAGCAAATTGCTTGGGGGTAAAGTTCCCTATAGAAGGGTGTTGCTTGAAGATGTTGACTCGATATTCTGAGAATGTTTCAGGAGAGAAGATTGAATTAGGAAAGAAAGAAGGAAGATTGAATATATATATATATATATATATATATATATATATATATATATATATATATATATATATATATATATATATGTATGTATGTATGTGTGTGTTGCGCGCACTTATGAAAGGATACATCGAAGATTGATAATTTCCTATGACCTTTACTAACACTATATAAAGTAATATTTTCAAACCTTGTTAAATCTCTTACACGCCCTCTACTTAAAAACCAAATTCCTAATACAATTTTAAGGTTATAATTGTCCTCTTAATTCTTTTATAAGGTAATATTCTCTTCCTTTATTTCTTACTTTCACTTTCATTAATCGGTATTTCACAATCACTGCCGAATGATGCAGTTCGTCATGTGACCCGGCCCTTTAAAGTTTGAGATATCCTTAGAACACCAATAAAAGGAATTGCCGGCCTTTGCTGGACGATTTTACGACAGCTCCTACACTCTCGCTTTTATATCCCCTTCAAACACCTACGATTGTTCACATAACAAAAGGTCATCATCAAAGCCTTACTCTTCATCCTTACTTTATCATGTCTTTACATAAATAGTTATTCACTCACTTGAAAGTTTAAAGGTCGCTCATGAATGGCAGAGGCAAGGGACAGTGTCATTGTCCTATCAAGCAGGACAATGCCCTAGAGAATGACCATAGTACATATGATAAGCGCCCAAGGCCCCTCTCCACCCAAGCGAAGACCAAGAAGGGTCAGGCGGTGGCTATTGATGATTCAGCAGATAGACCTATAGGCTTCCCCAAACCCCCTTCTTAACCTAACAAGGACGATGAGGTTGCAGCGACCAAAAGAACTAACGAGTTTGAGCAATTACCAGGCAAGGTCGCTACCACCAGGCCATCTATTTTGAGAAGCCCTTCTTTCCCTGTCTTTCAATTGTCCTGCACATTTTACATTTCATTTCGCTAATTAAAACAAGAGCGATGTTGGCTGTGTCAATCTGGAAGTGAGAGCAATTCATAGGATTGCATTTTTTTTAATCTTTTTAATTATGTAGGGGACACAAAATCCATACGAATGCTTTATCAGAATGTATCGCTTGTTACAGTACATCTATTCAGAAACATAAAATGAATTTTACATACAAACAAACCTAATTTCTTTTAAGTATTGACTATTTAAAATAAAAATGTGGCTGTCAACTTCAACGAACAAGCACACATGTCACAACCTCGCATCCCCCATATACATGCATATATACTTGTATATATACATGTATATATATATATATATATATATATATATATATATATATATATATATATATATATATATATATATATATATATATATATATATATATATATATATGTACGCACACACACACACACACACACACATATATATATATATATATATATATATATATATATATATATATATATATATATATATATATATATATATATATATATATATATATATATATATATATATATATATAAATATATATATATATATATATATATATATATATATATATATATATAAATATATATATATATATATATATATATATATATATATATATATATATATATATATATATATACATATATACAAATTCATATATACATTTTTATGAATAGTTTTTAACCAATAGCTTCGATGCAAACTGAAAATGTCTGATATTGAAAAAAATTCTGAAATGTTCGTAGGTTTCTCTCATAAAATCAAAACAGACCTGATTGATATTTAAGCCAAACTTGAAAAATAAATACCAAACATAATTTTTGCTCTTTATTTGGAAAAATCAAACGAATAAAAGAATAAGAAGAACATAAATATGAAATAGACGAGTTAAAAAAAGTAGTGATTAGTAAATAAATAAACAGAAAATACATTTTTCATTTCATATGCATCGAATATTCACTCTGAAAACGTATTCTTAATTTACTTTGTTACATGATCTTTTGATATAAAATTCTCCGAGTGAGGTTTGATCTTATCACTAAATGAAACACGTTTTAAGTGCTGATCCACTATTTATTTACACCACTCTTTGTATTTACGAAGTTTGGATTGCTATTCCATTTGCCCTCGAGGGGAATTGCGGAATAATAATTGCCAAAGGAAACAGACTGAAAAAGTCGCTTTCACTTGACTACCTGTTATCAAGATGAAAAACTTCTTCCCCACCGTTATCTCTACATTAATGTTGTTGATGTTTTCAAAATATTTCATTTTAATTGTTCATTACTTCTTATTTCGTTTATTTATTTCCTTATTTCCTTTCCTCATGGGGCTATTTTTCCCTGTTGAAGCTCGTGGGCTTATAGCATCTTGCTTTTCCAACCAGGGTTGTAGCTTGGTTAGTCATAATAATAATAATAATAATAATAATAATAATAATAATAATAATAATAATTATTATTATTATTTCAATAAAGGGGTCGGTTGCCTGATGCGCCCTCTCCAATGCCTTCGATTAAAGGCATCCTCTTCCACCAAACCACTTTTCTCCATATCTTCCTTTAACTTACCTCGCCATCTAGTTCTCTTCATCCCCCTCGACCTCCCTCCTCCTAACCAATCCCTCAACATATTGCAAATACCATTCGTTCTACTTTTATTCCTGAGAAGCAATCCCCGCAGCTTCACACCTTTTGTAAATACGCGGTATCTATATAATTTAATGCCATAACCTTTCGATCCATAGCTATCAACCTATAATTCGATTACCATCCAAAATCCCCAAATATTCTGAAACATATTTTTACATTATCATACAGTACAATATTTTACAGGGAACAAGAGCTTAGATATCAATTATCATCATCATCATCATTATTATTATTATTATTATTATTATTATTATTATTATTAGGTAAGCTACAACCCTAGTTGGAAAAGCAGCATGTTATAAGCCCAAGGGCTCAAGCAGGAAAAATAGCATGATGATGATTGGAAATACAATCACATTCGGTCTCTTTCTTCTTCAATTGCACAAAAAAATTGTATTATTAAGATTTTTTTAATATTTTCAGTGACCAATCTATTCTGAAGAAATGTTTCGACTTTTTCAATCTACCTTGTTTCGACTGTTACTTTCCTGTCTGGTCTTCATCTGCTGAATCTCATCTTAATTTGTTGGACATGTACCAACCGTGTTTCACACAATTGTACATAATTCCTTTTGTATATATTATGCTTGTATCTTCGCTCCTCCCTCGCACTAAAACGAACATGAAAATTCCTGTCTGGTTTTTCCTCTGTGATATTGTCTGTCTTGTGAACTTGTCATGTCCTGTTGCCTTGAGGTTTTGTATATAAGGAGAGTGTTCCACAACAATATAACTCAGTCGTTTCCAACCTGCCTTTGATTTCACAACTCCTCTCTCGGCCCGTCACATTGGTGACCCCGGAAGTCGACTCGCTCCCACCGCCTTCCACCCCCACCCCCTCGCCCCTTCATCGTTGGTACTATGGCGGACTCTACGGCAGTTGGTGCTGCGGCCGCTCCATTCAAACTTTCATCGATTGCCAGCGGAGAGGCGTTTGCTTGGTTTCAGCGCGCAGAAGTCCAGTTTCGTATCAGGGGCGTGACTCGCTCAACCACCAAAGCGGATTATGTTCTCGCGGCGATACCCGATGACACCTTCCCAGAAATATCCGACTGGCTTTGTGAACAAGGAGACACCCCAATAGCGTATGACGACCTCAAATCATACCTTCTGCAGCAGTACTCGCCGTCGCCAGCCGCCCGTATAGCGAAGCTTTTTCAGCTCTCGCAACAACCGTTGGGGGACCAAAGGGCTTCGCTTGCCCTCAGGGAAATGACCAGTATCGCTCGCCTTCAACCTGCCGCAGACGGCTCTCCTCGTGAGGTGAACCTACTCCGTGCCCTTTGGATACGCCGTTTACCTGAACCTGTGCGCGCTGCCATGCCCGATGTCGATAGTTTACCCATAAAGGACTTGATGACCAAAGCCGACGCCCTTATGGACAGCCACTTCAAGACCTCCATCAACGCCTCCACCCCTGACGACGAGGATGCCTATTCAACGTCAACCGAAGCTGACATGAATGCCGTAGGACATACACGCCTACCTCGTGACGTGCCCAAGCGGCGACAAAGCCGCCCACTACCCACCAATCGCTCGCGCCCCAACGAACGACTTCTACAGCCACTTACTACCTCCCATCCACCGCAGTTTTGCTACTACCACTTCAGATTCGGGGCAACCGCGAAGAAATGTGCCAAAGATTGTCAGTGGCCAAAAAACGTGTAAGTAGGCCATCGCTTGTGGCGGTGGCCTCCCATGTTTCTAATCTTTTCTTTTTACAGGATGCAGGAACGGGCGTGCGATTTTTGGTAGACACGGGTGCTTGTCGTTCTCTTTTGCCAAGGAAACTCTTCAAGGCACAACGTAGTCTGTCTACATCTGCCGACGTCCGCTTGGTAGCTGCCAACGGATCTGCGATACCCACCTACGGTTACGAGAGCCTCACATTATCGTTCGGAAACGGTAAATTCAATTGGAAGTTTCTCGTTGCTGACGTCACAATGCCAATCCTCGGTGCGGATTTCCTCTCTCATTTCCACCTTCTGGTTGATGTCGCCCACCGACGATTGGTCAACGCAGACTTGTACTTGTCGACACCTCTTCAACCCGCCCCCTCTAACCTCGCTCTCCACATCAGCGCACCCACGGATGCCTACGCCCACCTCCTCACGTCGTGCCAGGAAGTTTTCTGTCCAGAACTTCGCCAAAAGCCCACGGTTCCTGCCAAGCACGGTATTTATCACCATATCAAGACGACAGGACCCCCAGTCTTCGCAAAATTCAGACGTCTGGCACCGGAACGATTGGTAGCCGCCAAACAGATGTTCGCCGAAATGGAGAAAATGGGCCTTTGCTAAAGGCCTCCAGCCCATGGTCGTCACCCTTACACATCGTTCTGAAGAAAGACGGCTCCCTCCGTCCGTGCGGGGATTACAGGCGCCTGAACATGCAAACAGAACCGGATCACTACCCCCTCCCAAACATTGCCGATGTAACCTCCTACCTGCACAAAGCAAAGGTTTTCTCTACGCTCGACCTCCTGAAGGGGTATTATCAGGTGCCTATGAACCCAGAAGACATCCCCAAGACCGCCATCACCACTTCGTTTGGCACATACACCTTCAATTACTCCTGTTTTGGCCTTCGTAATGCTGGGGCAACGTTTCAACGTCTCATGGATGGCATCTTAGGGGACCTCCCTTTCTGTGTATGTTATGTGGACGACATACTTGTGTTCTCCTCCTCAAAAGAGGAACACCTCCGTCACCTGCGCATCGTGCTCGACCGCCTGCAACAAAACGGCCTTGTAGTCCGGTACGACAAGTGTACCTTTGGCGCCAACGAAGTGTCGTTCTTAGGGCACCGTATCACTCCTGAAGGAGTCCATCCCCTCCCTGAGAAGGTAGCAGCCGTTCAGAATTTCCCCACGCCCTTGACCGTCAAAGCTCTGCAGGAATTCTTGGGCATGATCAACTATTATCACCGCTTTCTGCCAGCCATTGCCGCCACTCTTGCTCCCCTCTACGCCTCCCTCAAGGGCAAGCCAAAGGACTTGAAGTGGGGTCCCCTTCAAGAAGCGGCCTTCTGCAATGCAAAGAAGGCCCTATCAACTGCTGCGGCTCTCACTTTTCCTATCCCACACGCCCCTCTCCTTCTCTCCACCGATGCCAGCGACGTCGCTATTGGTGCAGTACTCGAGCAAGTGGTCAAAGGCTCGCCCCGCCCATTGGCCTTCTTCAGCAGAAAACTGTCCAAGGCAGAATCGGGTTATTCTACCTTCGATCGAGAACTGCTGGCGGTGCACTTGGCTGTCCGTCACTTTCGCCATTTCTTAGAAGGTATGCCCTTCGTCATTCGCACAGACCACATGCCTCTGGTGCACGCCTTCACTCGACAGTCTGACGCCTGGTCCGCCCGTCAACGCCAACATCTCTCCGCCGTGGCTGAATACAATTGCACCCTCCAATACGTCCCTGGGAAAATGAATCCCGTTGCCGATGCCCTGTCAAGAAACACGTTGGCTGCCGTTCAACTGGGATAGGATTACAACGCCCTGGCTGAAGCCCAACGACAGGATCCAGAGTATCAAGCTTGTAGGACATCCTGCACGTCCCTCCGTTGGGAGGATTTTCCCCTCGAAAACTCCAACACCACCCTCCTCTGTGACGTCAGTACTGGTAGACCGCGACCTTGGATTCCTGCTCCCATGCGCCGACAGGTGTTTGATTTCATCCACGGCCTTTCACATCCCTCGTGCCGTTCTACTGCACAGCTGCTGAAGGCAAAGTTCATTTGGCACGGCATTTCTAAGGATGCTAACGATTGGGTCCGTGCCTGTACTTCTTGCCAAACTTCCAAAGTACATCGACACACGAATTCAGGAGTGGGCACCTTTCCTTAACCTCAGCGTCGTTTCGCACACATTCACGTCGACGTTGTAGGCCCCCTACCCACATCACAAGGACATCGTTACCTGTTTACCGTCATCGACCGCTCCACTCGTTGGCCTGAAGCCATTCCCATGGAAACTGCAACGTCCGCCTCATGTACATCTGCCTTACTCTCTGGATGGATTTCAAGATTTGGTATCCCTGAGCATATTACTTCTGACAGGGGAACCACTTTCACCTCTCAATTATGGACGTCATTAGCGAATCTCCTGGGCATCACCCTACATCAGACAACGGCCTACAACCCCGCTGCCAATGGAATGGTTGAACGTTTTCATCGCACCCTCAAAGCAGCTTTGATGTCCCGCTGCAAGGATTGCAACTGGTTTACTCAGCTTCCCTGGGTCCTCCTTGGACTAAGGACCACACCTAAAGACGCCCTCGACGTCTCGGCAGCCGAAATGGTGTATGGCGACCCGTTGGTCGTCCCTGCCAAGTTTTTTCCTTCTACGACCTCCTCCGACGATCTCCAGTGCATACGTCACGTCGTGGGAAAATTTACTCCGTGCCGCCAGACTTACAAGCCCCCAGCGAAGCATCACATACCAACGGACTTGCACTCTGTAACGCACGTCTTCCTGCGCAACGACACCAGCAAGCCACCGTTAACGCCCCCTTACACGGGACCTTTCCTTGTGATCCGACGCAGTCCGAAAGCATTCCTCCTAAACATTCGGGGCAAAGAAGACTGGGTCTCCATTGATCGTCTAAAACCTGCTTATCTTCTGCCAGATGACCCGCCTACAGTTCGCCTCTCTAGATCAGGGCGCCCTATTTAACATGTACAGTATGTCATTTTTAGGGGGGGAGCCATGTACCAACCGTGTTTCACACAATTGTACATAATTCCTTTTGTATATATTATGCTTGTATCTTCGCTCCTCCCTCGCACTAAAACGAACATGAAAATTCCTGTCTGGTTTTTCCTCTGTGATATTGTCTGTCTTGTGAACTTGTCATGTCCTGTTGCCTTGAGGTTTTGTATATAAGGAGAGTGTTCCACAACAATATAACTCAGTCGTTTCCAACCTGCCTTTGATTTCACAACTCCTCTCTCGGCCCGTCACAGACAGGAACTTTCGGTTTATTACATTTCTTAAACCTGATCTAAATATTAATTTCTGGCACCATCGTTCAGTCACTTCATTATGCATATTGCATAAGAAATTCCATAATTCTGATCCTCCTTTACAAATTCAGATATCGGAGAGTACCATCCTCTTCGTAATACTACGTATGCAGTTAATTCTAATAGTCTTTTCTTCTCCACCATGAGGCTCAATACTACACAGAATTCTAGAAGTTTTATTTCAGTTGTGATCAAGTCATGGAATGATCTTCCTATACGAGTAGTTGAATCGGTAGAACTTCAAAAGTCCAAACTTTCAGCGAATGTTTTTATGTTGCAGAGGCTGACTTAAGTCTCTTTTTTATAGTCTTTTTATGAAATATATATTCAAATGTTGTTACTGTTCTAAGAAAAAAATCATTTTATTTGTTCATTACTTCTCTTGTATTTTATTTATTTCCTTTCTTCACTGGGCTATTTTTCCCTATTGAAGCCCTTGGGCTTATAGCATCCTGATTTTTCATCTAGGATTGTAACTTAGCTAATAGCAATAACAACAACAACAACAATAATAATAATAATAATAATAATAATAATAATAATAATAAACCGATTGAATAGTGTACCTGAGTGTACCTCCAAGAAAAAGAACTCTACCCCATGACAGTGGAAGACCATGGTACAGAGGCTATGGCACTGCCCAAGACTAGACCACAACGGTTTGATTTTGGAGTGTCTTTCACCTAAAACAGCTGCTTACCATAGCTAAACGGTCTCTCTACCCTTAATAAGTGGAAAGTAGCCACTGAACAATTACAGTGCAGTTGAAGTGAAGAAGAATTTCTCGGTTACATTAGTGTTATCAGGTGTATGAAGAAAGAGAAGAATGTTCAAAGAATAGGCCAGACTATTCGGTGCATGTATAGGTAAGGGAAAAATGAGCCGAAACCACAGAAGGATCCAGTGTAGTACTACCTGGCTAGTCAAGCAAATCAAAGAACCCAATAACACAATGGCACAATAGCGTTAGTGTCTTAACGGGTGGCTGGTGCCTTGGCCAACCTACTACCTAAGCAAGATAACTTTGACCACGAAATGACATAATGAAATCTCAAACTAATCCATAGGATTAACATAAGTAGGTTTAGCAAGCAGATGTTCTTCTACTATCTTTGACGAATTGTTACTAAAAAAGCTTGAATACATTTTTTATATCAAGCACTAAAATAGTTAGAACCGTTCCTCCACCAGCAAAGTCAAGAATAGTACTATTTTACGTCCTTTATCATGATTATTCTATTCACTATGTGCACGCAGCCATGAAGTAAGCTCTCAACAAAACCATTATTATTCTAAGCAACCTCTCTCAGCAAAGATTAACTATATGTAAACAGAGAAGAAACCAGAACAAAGAGAATTACAACTGCGCATTCTCTCTCTCTCTCTCTCTCTCTCTCTCTCTCTCTCTCTCTCTCTCTCTCTCTCTCTCTGTATATATATATATATATATATATATATATATATATATATATATATATATATATATATATATATATATATATATATATATATATATATATATATATATATATATTCAGCTACATAGATAAACAAAGAGATGCAAAATATATAAATTTACAGTTTGACTTAAAATTTCTGCCTAAATAACTTTTGTTTACTTACTTTTGTGTGTGACACTTTTGTTCTCTCTAATGATTAATAAAAAAAAAAAACCTGACCCATGTACGCTGACAGTTTTGCTCATCTGTGCGTAAATGCATTTGTCTATTTCTCTGACAATCGACCAAAACATTCATTTTAATTTATCGTTTTCATTCTTTCCTGCCGAGATCACAGATAGCTGTTATACATCGGAGGCTTATTTTCCATCTAACAGGAATTTCGGTTGCGTACGTCCTACTGATTCATGAAGTGACGTATATTTCCTAAATGATCCGTAAATCTTGGGCTATTTGTCGACTTCAACTACCAATAACAATCTATCTTGGTTCGTGACTACAGAATGCGAAAGAATAGTTATTTGTCCGACTTTGCCTCGTCCAGCTATAGAGCGCCAGTTCCTCGTAATTGAAAGACCTAGTTTAGTATGAATTAGGCCTAATAGGCTTACTGTTCAGGGACACGAGAAGCTTCAAGGACTAAAATGCTTGTAGCCACTGGAGCTCCGTGACAAAACGAATAGTCCTAGACTGTTTAATGGACATTTTATGGTAAATTTCCCACATCGATAAGACTATGGCGACTTGCTTGTAGTACCATAGTCGAAGAGAGACATGTTGACGAAGATAAAATATTAAACAGTGAGAAGGAGGAGGAGGAGGGGGAGATATAGGAGAAAAAGGATAAGCACAGGAGGGAGGAAAATGAGATGGCGGTTATATTAGCAACTTAATTTCCGTGTGGTCTGAAGAGTTCCTTTTGTATTTTGTTTTATCTCGCTTCCTCATTCTCTTCCGAGATTAACCTCAAACACCCCGCCCACCCTCATATCCTTTTACCTTCAAACGCTCCTCAAACAGGACCTCGTAAAACTCAGCACCGACGACATGAAGGATATGAAGGATAATACTCAGTTTGGTTGGTTGGTTTACATTAAGGAGCGCTAGGGGGCTTGTGGGATGATACAAACCTCTGGACTCGGCCTAACTAAAAAGGACAATCATTTCTCTCCACAATCCAACCCTTTGTCCCACCTCATATAATATAACAATGATTTATAGTCATTATGTAATCAATATAGCACCTAACTATTTACTCACTTTAAGCTATCGTGTGCAAGTTCGAAATGTTAAATGTTTCATATAATTCCCAAATGGATATCAATTTGTAGCAATAGGCCTATACAAACATGATTGAGGAAATCAAGAGAGTTGAGATTTCACATGAGTTGTGTGTGTGTGTGTGTGTGTGTATATATATATATATATATATATATATATATATATATATATATATATATATATATATATATATATGTGTGTGTGTGTGTGTGTGTGTGTGTGTGTGTGTGTGTGGAGGGGGTGGTGTAGGTATATGACTACGGACATGACTTGGGACTTTGTCCTGCAATGGACTAGAAACGGCTACATTTATTGTTATTGAATAAACAAAATCATATACATAATACTTAACAATACACATATGCTGTACACATACAGCCATACAAACTTACATGAATGTACGTACTAGAGCAAAAGTGGGGACATGAGACGACAGGTCAGTTTAATGACATATTATTCGGAACTTCCAAATCGAAAAAAAGACCTAGACCTAAGAAGTCCTTATTTGATTGCTTTGCAGCGCTGTTGCAACCAACCACCACCAATATAAAAAAAAACACGAAAGTGCAAGACAAACACACTTCAATGTGTGTGTTTGCAATGCTATGCAAGATTTGCATTCACACCTGATCATTTTTTCAATGTCTGACGCAATTCATAACCGCGGGCTGACGTCATCGATGACGTAACCGCTAGCGCGGGAATCAAACGAAGTGAAAACAAACCAGAGCAATGGTTTACGATTACGTTAATTCTTTGGATGGAGCTGCTAAAACACGTTACAATATAAAGTTAAATGCCTCAGGTCAGTAATAAGATATAAAATACAACTGTTCTAACTTCTAGCGACACTTTCAAGTTGAAAATGATGATAAACAAAAATTATTTTGAACTGTTTACAGCACACAAAGTGTGAGGTGTATTACTGCTGGCCTCATAAACCAATCGCTCATACCTCTCAAGTTGTCGTTTGGCTTTGGCATAGCTGTCTTTCTTGAAAGGCAGTATGCATGGAATGTAGTCTGGGTGTTCTTTCTCAGTCATGTTGGGTTTACTTGTATTTTGGCAATTTAATATAAATTCATAATGAACACCAATAGACATACTGTTGGAACACCAACCACCAGAATGTTAAATTTTATTAAAATATGTTAAATTTCATAAATACCTGAGATAAAGTGTTCACTACAAATAACCCGACTCTTTATTGGAGACCATTTGTGTCCATTTGGATTCATTTGCTGGCATGCTGCAAGCCACTTATCCCTCCTATCCGGGCTTCTGCTACGACTGGAGAACTTGTAAAAATGCAACATCTTTCCTTGCATCATATTGTGATTCTTGCAGTTGAAAATAACACATGATGAAGGCATAATGGCGAATAATTTTGCTTTAACAGACGACCGTTCATGCAGCACCACGTTAAAGTGTGGTTTGTTTTCACTGCGCCACGTGCGGGAAGTCACGTGACTGCTCAGTTACCCGGATGGCCCGCGGTTATCAATACGACTTTAACGTGAGTAATATATCACACTTACAGTGCAGCGTATAATATTTGCATAATTCAGAACAGTAGCATTTATTACCATAATCCTATCTAAAATATGTTCTTTTTTTAAAACAAACTTTATTCATAAGAGGTCTTTTGATAAATTCAAAACATATGAAAGTGAATAATACATCAACAGGAAAACAAATCTACTATTCATTAGAGGTCAATTTTTTCCCTTTTGATAAACAGTCTACCGTATATATATATATATATATATATATATATATATATATATATATATATATATATATATATATATATATATATATATATATATATATATATATATATATATATATATATATTGCATAAGCCATTTTCATTAAAAAGCATATAGCTCCTGATACAATATATATATATATATATATATATATATATATATATATATATATATATATATATATATATATATATATATATATATATATATATATATACTGTATAAGCCATTTTCCTTAAACAACATGTAGCTCCTGTGATTAAACAACAAACTATTTACTGCCACATTCATACTTCAACTGCTGATTCGAGGATTGATTCTACGTGCAGTGAAAATTTCCATATATTAGTTGGTTTATAAACCTTCATAGAATGCTAACAATCTTATTACAAAATCCGCACTGCGCCGCCAAAACTAAAGAAATTTTCTTCAACTGACAATAGTATGACATTAGTCTCTCTCCGTCTCTCACTTGGTTAAGTTGCAGAACTCGAATAGCATTCCGAGTGGCCCGGGTTCAAATCACAGACCGGACTAGAGCAGTGATAGTGATGGGTGTGTTTCTAAAAATCGAGTTTGCATCTGTTCACCTAAGGGACACCGGCGAGCATGTTAAGTCACACACACACACACACACACACACAGAGTCATCATAACATTATCAATGTACTTCCCACCTGAAAAATCACTGAAGCTTAAGTCTAAGAAGACCATCTTTAAATCTTAGCCTTTAACACCAATTTAACTTTGTTTTATTCTTTTATATATAAGTATAAATTATCTAATTGAACAAACCTGTGTAAAATACTTTTAACTCGACAAAAATACAAGAAAAAACAATTAGGCCTACGGTTTATCTTTTTGTTGTTTTACAAGATTCGCTGCTGCACTAAAATCATTCCTGTTCTTAACTAATTAAATTTTTCACTTTAGGCAAGAAGCAGGTTTAATAATAAGTGACTTCTTAAAACCGCTTTTCTACTGTTTTTGGACATAAATATAATTTTACGAAACATAACCTAACTTTCTCACTTAGAGATACTCGCTTGACTCTTGGTCTAGATACAGTAATGCCTTGAAGAAGTCGAACGCCTTCAATCCAGAGACGTAAGCAGATGAGGTCGGATGGAATACTTCAAGCTCTGACTGTTTTCCAGCTTCCTTTCTGCATAGACAGAAGTTAAAGGTCTGTATAGATGGGTTTTAAGATTTAGTTTCAAATAACCATTTCCTCCAAAAGTGCTACCGACAAATTTGTCAGGTTGACGTAAAACAAATGATTTTCCCAAGTATCCTCGCGATCAGTTCCACCAGCATTTCTCTCTCTCTCTCTCTCTCTCTCTCTCTCTCTCTCTCTCTCTCTCTCTCTCTCTCTCTCTCTCTCTCTCTCTCTCTTACTACTTCTACAAATAAAGTTTTTTTATGAATTACTATAATCAGACGTGTAATGAAAGTGTATGGCATTCATTCCGCTATTAGTCTTATTACGAAACATCGGTTTTATATCATGATTGTGGATAATGTATAAGCCTAGTTCCGAAAGTTTTGCTCTGCCACATAATGTGTTCCATTTCTTAATGTTATTATAAGAATATGAAGGATAAATCTATGATTAAATTGAATGTTAGTCGAAGTGAAATCCTTCCAGCTCATGAATAATAAAAAAGCAGAGAATGAAGTTGAATGTCTCAAACCAACATCTGTCTAAGATGACAGTATGATCAGGTAATGAGTTGAATTATCACTCTTTTTCGAAGCCTTTTAAAAATGTTTCTTATCACATTTTAGTAGTTTCTGTTGTGACTCAAACGATAACCTTTAATATAAAAGTGGAACAATGCTTTAGCACTGCCCGTGGAAAGGGAAATATATAAGGCTCGAAAGAGAATTCAGATCATGAAGCGCTGTTGCACAAGAGCTTCCAAACCTTTTATGAGCAGCGTAGGCTGAAGATACATATAATTAGAGTAATTAAAAAGTATCAAGGTTTCAGATTTAAAGACATACGGATAAACTGGATTTATGTTCAAATACTTATTGATAATTTGAAAATTAAATACGTTAGGCCTAGTCCTCTTACCTCGAGTAGAAAATGAGTTTAGACTAACCTTAGACCCAGTCTCCGAAAAGTCTACTAAAGTTATGTTCATAACTTTGTAGACTCTTGTCTACCTGCCATTCAATCCTCCTCTTACAAGACCCAATGATACTTCTTTTCCCATTAACTAATCTAACATTACTTTCGTGGGAGCCGAATTCTGCAACATGAATTTTGTTTTCAGGGTTGTGGAAGCCTATTGGAAACGTCCCTGCCTGCCGATCTCCAAGACTGGGGTTCGAGTCCCGCTCAAGCTCGATTTTCATGTATTGTCTTCAACCTCACCATCTCTGTCAGCTAAGGATAGTTGTCTAGGGGAGCCTAAAGGTCTACCTGCTGAGTCATCAGCAGCCACTGCCTTGCTCTCCCTGGTCCTAGCTTGGGTGGAGAGGGGGTTGGGCGCAGATCATATGTATACAGTATATGGTCAGTCTCTAAGGCATTGTCACTGCCCTTTGCCTCTACCATTCATAAGCGACATTTAAACCTTTAAACTGGCTGAAACAAAAACGTTAGATTCCGTGAAACCTTTTGTAATTTCGTTGGTCTGACTGACACTCGCTGGTGTCGGTTTGTCAGTAACCTAAACAAAATCACATTATCACCTTCGCAAGAAGATTATATTTTGATAGGCGTGTACTTATTTAGCTACTTAGGTTTGTATGTTGTTTTTTAAAAGGTCAAAAAAGGATTCTTGCTATAGGTTTAAAGATCACTCATGAATGACAGGGTCAAGGGACAGTGACATTGCCCTATCAAGCAGGATAATGCCCAAGAGACTGACCATATACACATATGATCAACGCCCAAGACCCGCTCTTCACCCAAGCAAGGGCCAAGGAGGGCCAGGCAATGGCAACTGATGATTCAGCAGATAGACCTGTAGCCTCCTCCAAAACCCCCATCCTTAGCTCACAAGGATGAGGAGGTTGCAGCGACCAAAAAACTAACAAGTTTGAGCGGGACTCGAACCTCAATCTGGCGTTCACCAGTCAGGGACGTTACTACATCTGCCACCACAAGCTGGTCAAAGTGATAAGTCTGTTAACCATATCGTGGTCAATTATTATCCGATTTTCATAAAAATAGTACCATAAATGTGCATAATTCAATTGCTTAATTTGTGATATGCAACATGATCAAGGTCAAGGTCACAAAAAAGTAAAAACCGTTTTTTTCGATATCGTGGTCGAATTTCTTGAATTATGGTGTGATGACTGGTCATTATCCAAGGACAAATTGATTAGATTTGGGAGTGATTGGTCAAAAGTCAAGGTAACGAGAAGGAAAAAAAAAGTATTCTTACTAAATCATGGTCAATTTCTATTTGACTTGCATGAAAGTCGTGGCAACTTGTGCATGAAATATTTTGTGGTGATATATACTGTGTGTATATATATATATATATATATATATATATATATATATATATATATATATATATATATATATATTGCAAATAAGTAGGCATATATTTGATATAGACATTGCATTTATATAGGGAATACTAAATCTAACACCTATCTTGGCAGTTCTAACCGAATGAAAATTGGAAATGATTTACTTGAATTTTTTAACTAATAAATTATCCTATCCATTCACAGGTGAATCAAATTATCAACGGGGCTAAGTTGTATAAAAAAGAGCGAAAAAACCACTCCAGTGAATTTCCCATACAAGAAGGGTTTTCTTCAAATCGAAAGGTATGTTCTTGATTTGTAATCTTAAAGGAGTTACTCTATTTGGCAATTAACTACGACTACTTAATTGCTGATATTTCGTGCTCAAGCTTAAAGGGAAGCTGGTTCTTCCACCGAGTAATCTTGAGTAATTTCCTTCTGAAAATCATAAGCTTGTATACAAAAACCTAGACATGGGGACAATGGAGGGGGAATTGGCAACCAAGCCCAACTGGAGCCGGTTCCAAGCCCTCATAAATAGCGAGGTTTGGTGTAAGAAAGATATTCCACTGAAAACTAATATGTTAAAGCCTAATAAGCAATGAACCAAAATGTGGAACGATATTGTGCTAGATCGTACTCAGTGGACAAAACGCCACACTGATACTTCGCCCGTGACTCTGTGACTGGACTAGGGTTACTATAGTGTCCTGAGCGAGTGCAACCAAATAAGTTAGGTTAAATGGGTATTAGAGTGTGACAGTTCTGTATTGGGTCCATTGCAAGGAAGGGAAAGGAAGTTGGCTGATCTCCCGAGGAAGATGAAGGTGGATTTTTTTGGTGTTCAGGTAACCATTGATGGAGAGATGATAAAGCAAGGAAACTTGGTGATGGATACAAGATTTTGGTGGAGTGAATGCACATGGACGAAATGGAGTTGGTGTAGTTCTGTCATGGAAATAGAAGAAAACGGTGACGGAGCTGCATATGAGGAATGAACAAACCGTGATACTGAAGAGGCAGTTATATTATTAGTGCATATGCACCACAAGCTGGTTGGGTGCACAGAAGACACATTTTCAAAATGGCATGGGGACACCTAATTATTTATATGATAAGCGATTTATGCTTTTAGGTAAATAAAAGGACAGCCTTTGAGAGGAAAACAAGGTAGGTAATGAGTGTGGGAGCTTAAGCAAAGGTAAGGTTATATGATGAGGCTTATACACAACTGAGGAGAAAGAAATACCTCAAGAAGGTGCTGAAATTATTATTATTAAATAATTCAAAGTAAATATATACATATATATATATATATATATATATATATATATATATATATATATATATATATATATATATATATATATATATATATAAAGGCAACAGGGCGAGACTTGATCCTAGTAGGGACAATATTAGGAGAGGAAGAATTGAAACTCATAAATAGCCTAATATAAAAGATCTTTGATCAAACGATGATACCAGATAAGTGGAGGAAATGGATGGATATTGATACCAATTTCCAAAGGGAAATGTGATGTCCGAGAGTGCAGTAATTATAGAGTTATTACATTCATGTCTTGCCCCTTGAATATATTCAAAAGAATAATCGATGCCACATTAAGAGAGGGAGTATAGTTAGGATGTGAATGCCTTGAATTTGTGAAGAGGTTTGAAATAGAAGGATGTCTATTGTAACGAGAAAGGACAGAATTAGACATAAGTAGATTAGACGGAAAACTAAAGGGGAGACAGTGATGATACGGACACTTACAAAAAAGTAGGAAGGCCATATTATTATTATTATTATTATTATTATTATTATTATTATTACTTATTACTAGCTAAGCTACCACCCTAGCTGGAAAAGCAGGATGCTATAAGCCCAAGGGTTCCAACAGAAAAAAATAGCCCAGTGAGGAAAGGAGATAAGGAAATAAACTACGAGACAAGTTATGAACAATTAAAATGAAATATTCTACGAACAGTAACAACATCATAAATCTTTTATATATAAACTCTAAAAACTTCATAAAAAAATTACCAAGAGGAGGAAAAATAATTGAATAGTGGGCTCTATATAGTGTACCCTCCAGCAGGAGAACTCTAACCTAAGAAAGTAGAAGACATGGTATATAAATAATGCTAAAGAGTTGGGGGTATAGGGTAGAAGGAAAGGAGGGAGACCGAAAAAGAGGCCTTCTCTGCGGCCTTTGAGAGGAAAGGGACTTGATGAAGCAGGAAGCAAATCCCAGAATGAAAGCGCCTGATCAAAAACAACGACCCCGTATGGAAACGTGACTAAGCTGAGAACAAAAAGATGAGTAAATATGGAAAGCGTTGTTTAACTCCGGCTTGCATATGTTTTTATATCAACGCTAGTCAAGCATTTGTCAAAAGAGATTATGCACTTTACATAATTTCGCAAAACTATAATTCTAAGCTTCCTTACCTAATCATGATAGGTATAGTATAAGTACTTCGAAAAAAAAAATAACTTTTAGGGGTTTCTATGTTTAAACGCTTTGGAACGACATTAATTCATCAAAAAGAAACTAAGTTATGTTTGCCTAACAATTCCCTCTGTATAGTATATTGCAAGCATAACGGTAAGAAATAATTCGTTCATACGATGCCGTTGCTTCAGTCTGCAAAAAAAAAAAAAAAAAAAAAAAAAAAAAAAAAAAAAAAAACACACATTTACAACGCAAAGCCCATGAGTATGTACTGTATACTTGTTAAACCGAAATATTGCACGTATATTAATTTTTGCATCATGGAAACTAATTAAACATTCTAGGTCAGAATATAAGTTAATTTTGTCCAACCATATTCCAAATCCGAATTCCTCTGCTCTATCACTGCATTAAGCAAAGTTCTCCTTATTCTTTTGCAGTCATTAAAATATCAAATATAGTATATATCTCATTATTCATTACATCAAGGAAATACATTCATTACAAAACGACGGATATGTTTAATACTCGGAAACTCATTAACGTAGCTCGTGCTCTGGCCGTGGCACGATCCTGGATCACTGACTTGTGGCTGGAAAGGCAAAGTAGACCAGTTCGACTAGAACAGATATGTTGGGGTGAACTGGCAGAATCTTCTTCTCTCCGGAGCTGCTGGGATCCAGGGTCTCCACGTCACACATGTATGATCATTAAGTAATATGGATTGACATCAATCACTCACTGCACGTTCTGATGTCAATCTTATGTATGGATGTATGGAATCCTTTTTCAAGATTGAAAAGCGTTTGCGCTGTTCCAATTTAGAACTAGATGATAATTGGTCCAATGATGATGCTTGACTGATAAACCACATCTGTATGTTGAGGTCCAAAATCATCTAAACAAAAAGGATGAACTCCAAGAAGACATTTTGTTATAAAAGAGGTTTCATTAGGATCATGCTTTCAGTTACATGAAAAAAAATTAATTCTGTAGTTTTAAATTGGAGGTGGCAATAATGGACACTTATAATGGGGTTAAAACAAACAACTACATGATACTGAAAAGGAAATGTTTATGAAAATTCATTTCCATATTGAAGACTTTGAACTACATAACTGAATGATTAAGCTTCTTTTGTCTGTCTTGGCAATGTTTCAAGATGCAGCTATTGTTTTTTTTTTTTTTTTTTTTTTATTTAAGGCACTTGATTCTTTTCTAGCCTTTCAGTAGATTATGATTTTATTTTCGATTTTTCTCACTATCATCATTATGAGTAGCAACAGCTCAGATGTAAGTAGTAATAGTAAATGTTTGTCTTCAGATACTTACCGTAAGTCATCCCTTATTTTTCTTCCAGATAAACCCTCAGTAGGTAACCATTTTGAGTTATCAGGATTTTGAGTGTGTTTGATCTCAGGACTCCTATTCCACAGTACCAGGCTACTTTCTTCACGTCTAGTTATCAGATTTCACTCTTATTCTGGAAAATGGACAGTCCTCATATCATTATGCTTCCTTTGGATGGTCCAATTAGTTTAGACAAGACTGTGGATCAGGTGTTGATGGAAAACCCAGATCAACCTATAGTCATAGCACCTTTGGAGGACCCGCTTGATAAATTCCAACACACTGGCCCTAGTATTACCTTATCTACGCAACAGTATGACGTTAAACATGAGGATCTAACTCGACAAGCATATATACCAGCCAGATTTCGTCAAGCTATGGTGACTTGTCCAGAAATACAAATAACTCATGTAGGTAAAATTGGTAAAAGAAAGCTCACAAGCTCTGAAAGATATACACCATACACCAAGAAAAGAAACACTGGTTATCAGAGTTGCAAGCCACTCAAGTCTTTGAGTGACAACTGTATGAAGTTCCCTAAGAACCTTTCAAGAAATGTTTATGCCTCAAGGGATTTACAGCAAAGGCCATCGACATCTGCAATAACTTTAGACGCCACCCGAAACGAAAAAAAGCAGCCTTGTATCCCCGCAAAATCAGCGCCTTCTCAAACTCTGATGTCCTCTGCAAAAGTGCAAAGATTTCATGAATCCGGATTTGTTGGTACAGAGAAAAGTTATAAAAGAAATAAACCATTTACTGAGAAAGGAGAGTCCAGTGCTGTGACTTTCAAGTATTCCAAGCCTTCTCTTGATGTTTCCAGAAATATTTCTGCAACTAAGAAAATACAGAAATTACAATCAACTTCTGCAATAACTTTCAAAGCCACCCAAGCATCAAAGGGACAGCTCAAGGCCCTAACAAAATCTTCTATAAGTAAACTGCTCACCAGCAAAAACAAGAAGGAATCAAAAACATACACAGAGGTCTCCTCACATACAACCAACGCTGAAAACCTTAACACAGAACTAGTGACTCCTCCAAACGTCATAAGAAATTTATACTCTCCCAAAGAAATAAAAGACCAGCCAATAACTCCGTCATTTTTCCCAGATTTATTTAACCTCCTGCAATCAAGTGAACAGCCAACATCTTCAGATATGATCACGAATTCATTTATCCCTCACACAACACAAAATCAGCACACTTCTTTTCATTCTGTTGCCAAAGATGTAAACTTGAATTCGGCACGTCAGGGTTCCCTTGCATCTTCCGTTGGTACCAGCAGTAATTTGATAGATCTTACACAACCAGGGAATCAAGCACCATCTACGTCCTTTAGAGACCTTTCCTCAGATATAAGGGGCTCTCCATTTTCATGCGGATACTCAGAAGCGCCTCAGTTTCAGGATAGGGACCCAATTAATCATTCGGAGCTTTGGAGATGCTTAGATACCCTAACTGCATCCCTCAAAGAAGATATGTCTGGAGAAAATTATTTTGAGACTATAGCACTGGATGAATATGGAAGTAAGAACTTTGGTAATGACAAAAGCTGATGATTAAAAAAAAGAAGAAAAAATGAGTATGAAAAGTTAGGCTAAACTATACTGCATAAACATTTAAATACTTAGGAAGAAAAACATACGTGCAAATGATGAGGTTAAAAGTCATAATTTGTTTGTTTCAGAGAGGAATACAATCTTGCACTGACTGTTGCAATACTTGTAATCTTTTCAAATTTTTAAATTGTTAACCTTTTTTATCATTTATTCTTTTAATTTACGATGGAAATATCTATTGCCAACATTTACCAACAAAGGAATTTCTAATCTTATTTTTGAGAGAAATGTAAATCACTTATTATCAACTTGATGAATTATGTAATAAAACTAAGATATTTACAAGAAGCAAAATCTAACCTGTCAGTCATTTGTATGATAAAAATTGTAAACTTATCTTGACTTGATCATAAATATTTGTAAAAGAACTTATTGTGCTTTAATAATATAAAGACTCAATGAGCGAATAAGTACAGTATGTAAAGATATAAGTGAATATGTTTCACAAATGTATAACGCGTTGTGTTCCTTTTTCATTCAGTTTTCCAAAGGATATATTTCAAAAGTATTTTATGAAAAGCCTGGTAATATCGCATATGGTATATAGGCATGAATATACAGTTTGTATGCATATTTAAATAAAATACAATAAAATACTTAGTCTACTAATGTTTGAAGGGGAATATAAGAAAATCCTTAGTTTATGCATTTAAGTTTTATGTTATGTTCCCTAGTGTACTCATTCTTATCAATAAAACTATTCAAACTTTCCTCAGTATTTCATTATATGCTATATTACAATGTTTGAATGCCAAAGGTGAAATGTCACAATCCCTTAATTTATATAATGCTAATTTCTTATAATATACTAAACTCTGATTTAGTTAAGA
>NC_090742.1:43098993-43101493 GCF_036898095.1 Palaemon carinicauda
GACATTGACAAGCATCAGAGATACAACATATCCTCGTTTCAAGACCTAATTTCCACCAGTCACTCAGCTTGTCTTCACAATACCATGCACGAACCACTTCTATCATCACGAATTTTAATTGCTCCCTAACAATAATGCCCCCTATTTTATTCTATCATTTGTATATCCGAATTCCACAGATATCCCATAAGGATTGTTTTCCTTTGTTTTTCAAACTTTTCTCATACATCCTCGTCTCAGACCTAATTTCCACCAGTCGCTCGTCTTGCTTTTCTGAATTCCACAGATGTCCCATACACACTGTTTCCCTTAGCTTTTCAAACTTTTCTCATAACTGTTCCACGCCAAACACTTGACCCACAAACACTCTACCTTTACTAAACCTACATTTTTTTCCCATTATTTCTTCTGTCGCCGGTTGAGCATTATCCTCAAATGACATCCGACCACCAAAGTTCCCTGGTCTATTAAGCAATGTTATGAGCCCTACCACCGCCCCCCCCCCCCCCCTCCCACACACACACACACTCATTCACGTTTGCAACATAAGAATTATACTTCTCATCCATTCATTTGGAACCTTTTCCTCATCTATCCATACTTTACAAAAGTTGTTTAACAAGTGTACAATATTATCAGCAATGTATTGCAGCATATTACATGCACTCATACTGCATTAACTTTTCTCTCTGCATTAATTAACTGTGAACAGATAAAAAGTAATGAAGATTATACACATATCATGATATTTGCGTATAAATGTTATTGGTAACCACAAAGAATCTATGGTTTAGATAAATAAAAATGTGATAACAACACTGCAGTTTTAAGATTAAAAAAAGGCAAAATTGGTACCTCATCCTCACTGACACTACGAACAGGTAACTGAATCTACAAGAGATGAAGAGTGAGTGAGTGTAGTAGTAGTAGTAGTAGTAGTAGTAGTAGTAAAATTAGCAGTTAAGGATGGTGTTCATTCCGGAAGAATATTGGACGTTAGAGAGCTAGAGAGGGAGACTTCCGTACCTATACTGTAAAGGAAAATGTACGACCCTTTGCTGGCAGGAAATGTGTTCGATTTCAAGTCGATGCTGTGTATGTTATATCAATTTCCAATACCTAGACGCCTAATGCTGTGCCTTATATAATAGAATGAAATCTGCAACGAATTACTTAAATATTGAAATTGTATGAACAACAGAAGTGTTTGTAAATAACAGCCATCCAAATAAAGCCGAACAGCGCTGGGAAAGTAATGTATAATTTCCTGTTGTTGGAAATAACCAGGTTGAAAAGAAAAAAAAAAAAATCACTGCCAGGAGTATCCGAACTAGGAATATCAAAATGACGAAATTATTATTAAAATACTTTTATCGATGGATTACTGAAAACAAAATAATCAGCACAAATTTTGCAGAAGATTAATCATCCAGCTAAAATTGTCCCCTGATATGACCTGGAACTTCAAATAGCAGAATAAGCAATGCACTGGAATATTCCTTATACCTTTATAAAAGCTGATGACTGCCTATTCAGGTAACAGAGGCATTGAAAAGCACACACGTAATTTACGGAAAGTTGGAAAGACGAGAGAAATGTTAGTTGCAATTTTGCAATGGCGATATGATCCTTTACATAACCCAGCTATAAATGCCTCCAACTTCTGGTATTTTAAACAGGTTTTCTTGATCTCTCTATATTATTCTCTATTCAAAATTCGACTCAGATTTAATCTATATCATTTCATAAAATAATCTTATTACCAATAATAATAACGATAATATAGATAATAACAACAACAGTAATAAGTAATAATAACAGTTACTAACAGACAAAAGTTCAAAGCAAGAAAATGAGGATTTATCAAAATGGAAAAGCAAACTGCATCATTTATTTTTTTATTATTATTTAATTTTAGAATTTTATATTAATGGCATTTCAAATGTTTTTACTATATCATTTTTGCATGTAGTATATCTATCCAACTATTCATATATACATCGTTCAGTGCATATATATATATATATATATATATATATATATATATATATATATATATATATATATATATATATATATATCATATTAATATATATATATATATATATATATATATATATATATAAATATATATATATATATATATATATATATATATATATATATATATACACATATATATATTGTATGTAATATATCAATGCATAATACCTTGACAACTTAAGATTTGCAGATAACATAGTTCTGTTTAGTGAATGATAAAAGGAATTGCAAAATATGGAAAGAAAATTTTATTAGAAAAAAGCAAAAATGTAGGACTGAAAATGAATACGAGTGAAACTAAGATAATGTTCAATGAAAATGCAGACAACAAATAAGAGTAATGGAACAGCTTCTAGAGATAGTTAATGAATATATGTAAATAAGACAGACAGTGTTTCCCCAGATGTGAGCCTGGAATTAAACGAAGGATAAGCAAGGGGTGGAGAGCCTTTGGTTA
>NC_090742.1:43106493-43113993 GCF_036898095.1 Palaemon carinicauda
ATCAAAACTATTGCTTCTTTTTTAGTAAACTGCATGATAATAGTTATTCATTTCGAATACTTATCAACAAAGATTGAAACCCAGGATTTTTTTCCTCTCGATAATATATATCATTTCCATCCATGAAGATAAATGGCGAAAGAATATTGAAATTTACCTGGAATATTAAGGGAGTAATTTGTTCCCAGGTGCGTCTCATTAAAAGCCTTATCAAAGTTAGTGGCGATGATCTTCATAATCAGCGAAAAAGTTTAGCGGAAGAAGAGGAGAGGAGAGGAGAGGAGAGGAGGAGGAGGAGGAGGGGAAGAGATTAGGAGAGGTTAGTCGGGGATGGAGGAGGAGAAAGGGGAAGAAGAAGGAAAGATTAGACGTGGGGCCTTGAAGGGGGGGGAGGGGAGTAGAAAAGGGTTGGAGGAACTGTTGAGGATGACGATCGAAAGGAAAGTTTGGGAAGGAGAGGAAAAGAAGCGGAGGGAATAAGAAAAAAAAAACCTAATAAATGATAAGAAGTTAGAAGTCATTAAAGGGTTTTCATCAGAAATAAATGTGGGTGGGACACAGATGCTCTTAAACGGAGAATTTAGAAAGCTTTTTCGAAAGGGAGTTTGGGGAACTTAAGAACGAAAATGTTTTCTACTTAAGCTTCTCGATGAGTAAGGTTTTTCAGCTGCCAGATATCTCGAGTATTTAATCATAATCGTTTCCAGCGTTGTGAATATCTCAACGATTAAAAAGGACATGTAAAAGAAGAAAATGTATAGATGATAATTCAATGAATTCAAGACGATACTTTAAGAGTAAAGACGTTAAGTATAAGTGTGACAAAAGATGTTTAAACACATTCCATGTTTTATTTATCAGCATATTAAGAATTGTGCGTGTATATATATATATATATATATATATATATATATATATATATATATATATATATATATATATATATATATATATATATATATATATATATACATATTTATATATATATATATATATATATATATATATATATATATATATTTATATATATAAATATAAATATATATATATATATATATATATATATATATATATATATATGCGTGTGTTTATATATATATATATATATATATATATATATATATATATATATATATATATATGTGTGTGTGTGTATATATATATATATATATATATATATGTGTGTGTATATATATATATATATATATATATATATATATATATATATATATATATATATATATATATATACATATATATACACACATATATATAAAATATATATACATATTATACATATATATGTATATATATATATATATATATATATATATATATATATATATATATATATATATATATATATATATATATATATATAACCCCACGTGCGCATAAGCACTATCGGTAGAAAGCTACTAACAAACCAACAATGGAAGTGATGAACCAGAGAGCTACTTGTTTGAGACACGAAGTTCCGTGAGGTTTAGATAAGGTGCAAACTAGTTAGAGCGTCAGACCGCAGACTTCGATTCAAATTCCCGGCATTCCGAAGCTTTGAGGAAACTATGACCTTCCCTGGAATACCTCACTGAAGGACACACGATGGCACTACACTTGAATCAAGAGGTTGACAAGAATGTTTCTCAACTCTGAGGCCATGCAAAGTATGCAACACATAGGATGGCCATTGAATGTATACGCAAATACCATTATATTTATTACTTTAAAGATTTATGATAATTATGTTTGGAGTAATTCCTGCAATATTTGCGCAAATATTTACAGCTTAAGACCAATGGGTAAATTCAAACTTTTAACCTACAATTGATGTACCAGAGCTAACAAATACAATTGTAAGAATGATTTCTTATAAAGAACATTGAAAAAAACATTTACATTTGCATATTTATATTCTAAGAGAGGAATGGATCAGATGACTCTCCTTTGTGACTTATCAAGGTCTTACTCTATTATTAATAACTTATTTATTTGTGGTAATAAACGCATTGTACTGGAAAATCCCATATTTAACTCAATTTGCCAGTGTTTGTTTTGTTGCAAAGACATTTCCACGGAATACTACATGGTCCTAACATGAGTACACTAAAATATCTTTAATTGCTGATCTATTTAATTGTAGGATGCATTCATAATTTTTTTGATAAATTTGATAAGAAACCATAACCTTACCAAAAAAAAAAAAAAAAAAAAAATATGGTTTAAAATATATGAAACCCTAGAAGTTATCATTGAAAAGATAATTAAATGTGAAATTAAATCACTGATAGACCGATAGTTCACTCGAGTTTAACAATTTATTTTTTTTTTTTTTTGTAAACTGTTCATAAGATTTTCAGTATTGCAGATAAGACGTTAATAAGCAAAAATTACCGAAGGAGAAATTAAGTAAAGTCTAATATTTCACAAAAGATAGGTGCATAATGAAAAGAAAGACAAAAAAAAAAAAAGATGGATGTTTAGGCTTGATTATACGCACTGTGAGTTTGAACTTAAGCTTTATATGACTTTCCGTCTGTAATATGCCAGTTGCCAAGGCGATACAAATCCACAACTTTGTTGAATGTTGTTCATTTAAGAAAAAGTAGGGAATAATATATATATATATATATATATATATATATATATATATATATATATATATATATATATATATATATATACATACATACATATATATATATATATATATATATATATATATATATATATATATATATGTATATATATATGTATATATATACATATATATATATATATATATATATATATATATATATATACATATATATATGTATATATATGTATATATATATATATATATATATGTATATATGTGTGTGTGTATATATATATGTATATAAATTTATATATGTATATATTCATATATATGTATGCTTGTGGCAAGAAGTTTGTTGGAGGCAGCATGAGGAAGGGCAGTGAATGGTGGAATCAAGTAGTGAAGGTAAATGTGGAAGAGAAAAAGAGGGATTTTGAAGAATGGCTGCAGAGTAATAGTGTAAAGAAGTATGAAAGATATAGAGAGAAAAATGTGGAAGTAAAGCGCAAGGTAAGGGAGGCAAAGAGGGCAGCTGACCTGAGGTGGGGTCAGTGATTGGGTCATTCATATGAAGAGAATAAGAAGAAGTTTTGGAAAGAAGTGAAGAGAGAAAGGAAGGCTGGTTCAAGAATTGAAGAGACAGTGAAAGATGGAAATGGAAGGTTGTTAAAAGGAGAGGAGGCAAGGAAAAGGTGGGCGGAGTATTTTGAAAGTTTACTGAATGTTGAGGATAATAGGGAGGCAGATATAATTGCTGTTGCAGGTCTTCAGGTGCCGGTGATGGGAGATGAGAATGAGAGAGAAATTACAAGAGAGGAAGTGAGGAGAGCACTAGATGAAACGAGAGTAGAAAAAGCATCTGGTATGGATGGTGTGAGAGCTGAGATGTTGAAGGAGGGGGGTGTGACTGTACTTGAATGGTTGGTGAAATTGTTTAATATGTGTTTTGTGTTGTCAATGGCACCAGTAGATTGGGTTTGTGCGTGTATTGTACCACTATATAAGGGTAAGGGAGATGTGCATGAGTGTTGTAATTCAAGGGGTATGAGTTTGTTAAGCGTAGTTGGAAAAGTGTATGGTAGAGTACTGATCAATAGGATTAAGGATAAAACATAGAATGCAATCTTAGAAGTACAGGGTGGTATTAGAAGAGGTAGGGGTTGTATGAATCAGATTTATACAGTTAGGCAGATATGCAAGAAATGTTGCGTTTATGGATCTGGAGAAAGCATATGATAGAGTTGATAGGGAAGCAATGTGGAATGTGATAAGGTTATATGAAGTTGGCGGAAGGTTGTTGCAAACAGTGAAAAGTTTCTAAAAAGGTAGTAAAGCATGTGTTACGATAGGAAATGAAGTGAGCGATTGGTTTCCGGTGAGAGTGGGGCTGAGACAGGGATGTCTGATGTCGCCGTGGTTGTTTAACTTGTATGTTGATGGAGTGGTGAGAGAGGTGAATGCTCAAGAACTTGGATGAGGATTGAAACTGGTAGACGAAAAGAACCATGAATGGGAGGTAAATCAGTTACGGTTTGCGGATGATACTGTACTGGTTGCAGATGTGGAAGAGAAGCTTGGCCGATTAGAGACAGAATTTGGAAAGGTGTGTGAGAGAAGCAAGTTGAGAGTTAATGTGGGTAAGAGTAAAGGTTATGAGATGTACGAGAAGGGAAAGTGGTGCAAGGTTGAATGTCATGTTGAATGGAGAGTTAATTGAGGAGATGGATCAGTTTAAGTACTTAGGGTCTGTTGTTGCAGCAAATGGTGGAGTGGAAGCAGATGTACGTCAGAGAGTGAATGAAGGATGCAGTGTTGGGGGCAATAAAGGGAGTAGTAAAAAATAGAGGGTTAGGCATGAATGTAAAGAGGGTTCTGTATGAGAAAGTGATTGTACCAACTGTGATGTATGGATCGGAGTTGTGGGGAATGAAAATGATGGAGAGACAAAAATTGAATGTGTTTGATATGAAGTGTCGAAGGAGTATGGCTGGTGTATCTCGAGTAGATAGGGTTAAGAACGATGTAGTGAGGCTGAGAACGGGTGTAAGAAATGAGTTAGCAGCTAGAGTGGATATGAATGTGTTGAGGTGGTTTGGCCATGTTGAGAGAATGGGAAATGGCTGTCTGCTAAAGAAGGTGATGAATGCAAGAGTTGATGGGAGAAGTACAAGAGGAAGGCCAAGGTTTGGGTGGATGGATGGAGTGAAGGAAGCTCTGAGTGATAGGAGGATAGATGTGAGAGAGGCAAGAGAGCATGCTAGAAATAGGAATGAATGGCGAGCGATTGTGACGCAGTTCCAGTAGGCCCTGCTGCTTCCTCCAGTACCCTGGATGACAGCGGAGGTAGCAGCAGTAGGGGATTCAGTGTTATGAAGCTTCATCTGTGGAGGATAACGGGAGAGGGTGGGCTGTGGCACCCTAGCAGTACCAGCCGAACAGGCTGGGAGGAACGCAGAGAGCAGAGGTCCCCTATTTTGTTTCATTGATTTGATGTCGGCTATCCCCCAAAATTGGGGGAAGTGCCTTGGTATATGTATGTATACACACACACACACACACACATATATATATATATATATATATATATATATATATATATATATATATATATATATATATATATATATATATATATATATATATATATATATATATATATATATATATATATATATATATATATATATATATATATATATATACATATATACATATATACATAAATACATATATATACATATATATACACATAATTGTATGTAATTGCATCAAAAGAAATAATATTGCATATACACACATACATGCATATAATGTATATATGTATATACATAAGTGTATATCACTAAGTCTGTGTGTAAACAGTTTCTTTTAGCAAAGGGAGGCTCCGCCCAAAAAAAGTAGTAACTTTAAGTGTTGAATCAAGGATGAGTACCCTATGCAGAAAACTTCCCCAGTTTCTCAACGCTAGGCAAACTCATCAAATTCCCCCCCACCCCACCCCCTTTAAACAAAGTGCTTTAAGATTTTGGTTATTTTTATTAACTATCGTTTAATCTCTTTACGTGAACAATCCGACCAATACGACTGATAAATCATTTCAACCATTTTCAGCTTTTTGCCCGTTTCTTGGTACTTGTGTCTTTCACCTCCACAGTCATTCTCACTCAAAGGTCCTTGGGTAGCTATCTGAATTAGCGATGGCAAGGCCAGCGGTCGCCAAGCCTACCACCGTCAGCTCTTAACAATTATTATTATTATTATTATTATTATTATTACTATTATTATTATTATTATTATTATTATTATTATTATTATTATTATTATTATTACTTACTGAGCTATAACCCTAGTTGCAAAAGCAGGATGCTATAAGCCCCGGGGCTCCTCCACGGAAAATAGCACAGTGAGGAAACGAAACAAGGAAAAATATCTTTTTTAAGAAGAGTAACAACATTAAAATAAATATCTTCGATATAAACTATAAAAACTTTAACAAAACAAGAGGAAGAAAAAAAAAAAGAAAGAACAGCGTGCTTGAGTGTACCCTCAAGCAAGAAAACAAGAAAGTGCTACCTGTTTCATCGTCATTATTTTTAAAGGGGAAGTCATGATGAAAAAAAAAAAAAAAAAAAAAAACCATATCTCCATCGATTTTCGATATCACACCTTTTCCCGAGAAAAAAATCCAAAAAAAGCAAAGCCCCATTTAACCTTTAATTATAGAATCGTATCAATAACCGGGTGACTGTTAAAAATTTCAGCAACTTTACACTTCACAAAACAAATAGTAACAGGGCGCATACAAGTTTTTTTTTTTCCCCTTAATTAACAAAGATCTGCAATCTGAACTCAGAAACACCACGAACGTAAATTGACTCTAAAACATAAGAACCTTGAGAGAGAGAGAGAGAGAGAGAGAGAGAGAGAGAGAGAGAGAGAGAGAGAGAGAGAGAGAGAGAGAGAGAGAGGATGTCACACACCTTAATGGCTGTCACTTCCAAATCACTGTAATTATGAATGCGTGGCGAGAGTACAAAGTTGTCTTACCGAGCTTTGCATCCCTGACCGCGTAGATCATAGTTTAGACTTTAGAACATGAAGATGGATTCGGTGAAGAATTTGTATCATATATAATTCTCCTTTGAGATCACTTGCAATTCAAATCTTTAAAATAAAGGTGCCTTTCTCATGGTGTTAATCAAACGTTCACCTTAACTCACATACCGTTTGTTAATATTTTTATAAATATATATATATATATATATATATATATATATATATATATATATATATATATATATATATATATATATATCTAGTAACGTTTTGTAATTTAGCTCTGCCTGATACAAGTTAAAAGCAGCAAAAGGATTGGTTCAGACATGTTCATTACAGGGACCAATTTTCACGATGTATAGATCTTCCTCTGAATGATTTACTGTTCTTTTTTTTCTTTTAACCAGTTTACACAAGAAAAAATGAAATTGCTCTAATGTCAAATAAATGAAGTTTTAAACTATTCCCAGAGAGAACAAAGATGATAGCCTTACATTGTTTTGAGTAATCCATTCCGTCAAGGGGACAGGTTGTTAAGATTCTGTAAAACCTAAACACATATCTTGAGTTAAATGTGCATAAGTCACATTGGGTGTCTTGCGTATATATGATCATACCCTTTCAGTTATAATTGATAACAATACCGGAACATAATCTAAGTTGCCAAAAGACTATTCTTTATATGACTGACCATTAAATAGATAATTAAACTTTTAATTAATTTTTTTCCAGATGTTCTGTGTAACTCTACCTTCTTTTTTAACCTTTGGATTGATCCTCTAAAGTCTAAACTATTTGACTTATCAAATTGTATATTACTATAGTGGCTGCAGAGATTCCGAGCGAAATAAGCCCACCCCTTG
>NC_090742.1:43118993-43121493 GCF_036898095.1 Palaemon carinicauda
ATATATATATATATATATATATATATATACATATATATATATACACACACAAGCCATTCCCTTAAGTGGGATGGCTTTACAGTAAAACAGTAAACAATTAATCCGTATGCAAAATCTTCAGAGTGAATTTGACTTTAACATGGACTTTGTAAAAGCATTTATGTACTAAATTCCATATCAATATACATCATGAACATAAAGGGAATTTTTGATTAACCCTCAAAGGAAACGAGCAGCTCATTAGAGGCTTATCGGATAAAAGTTCCAAATATTTCAGGAGAAAATGAGCTCATCAAAGATTTGCCCTGATCTAATTAAACCTTCAGACAATCTTAAAAATGGAATAAAAGTTTCCTCTGTTTTGGAATATAAAGTACAAATTAATACTACACAAATCTGAGTAAGATAATGAAGTTTTGATATAACTATCAAAATAAAGTACTGATCACAAGGAAAGAAACGTTGCATAATCAATTATGGGAATAAAAAAAGAAACGCTTTATACAAATTTAACCACATATTTCAAATCTCCAGTTGCAGCAATAAAAACTAATTCCTAATTCCTTACTTGCGTAAATAAATGTTTCAACTTATCAGATTATTTTAAACATAAATAATAAAAAAAAAGTATCTATTTATCTTATCAACCGCATAAGCATTATAATACTTTTTGTGCAAACAAACTTCCATCTACGAAGGAATACTTCATGGTAGTTATCTACTTGAACTAATTGTGGAATTACAGAAACATGAAATTCGAATGAAAAAGTAAACGCAATGTTCAAAAAAAATAAAAAAATAAAAAAAAAACTTTTGCTATCCAACTTTGATAGTCATACGTTTCCTGCTTTGAACGTTTTTATATACTATTCAACTCTGCGAACGTTTTATCAGATTAACTGAGAACGCAAAAGGTCGTATGTTCTATGAAGTAAGATAATCTGACTGCTTATTTCTTTTCCTGATAACAGGGAACTTTAAGAATGACTAATTAAGGAACATGTTTGTTTCTCTTCTTGATAATTTGCAGTATTTATTGTCGTCAAAGTATTTTTTTTTCTTATGATATACATACTTACTATACACATACAGAAAAATGCATACCTTCTTATTGTGAAATTTAGATTAAAACTTCATTCAGACATAATTCTTTTAGAAGCTTATAATTTATTACAGTCACTAACTTTATCCTCCTGAATGTATTTATAAAATTGACTTGTGAATTCATAATCTGCCTATCAATTTACCATTTTAAAACTTAATCACAAGAATCACCCATGTAAACTGAACTGATTTTTATTTTGCAGGATTTCTTATGAGTGTCTTCTATAATGCAATATCTTCATGAAGTAATAACGTACAAGCGGTTAACAGAAAATGAGTCACCCAAGCAAACTGAATTATTCTTAACTTTGTATGATTTCTTATAAATGTGTTGTATAATACAATACAAATGGCTAACAGAGAAGTGTTTTATTATGCTAAGAACCAAACAAAATATTAGGCTGTAATTTCAACAGAGGTTTGGAAATAAGTACTTTTTTAAACCTCAATATTTCGAAGAACGCGTAATTCACACGATTAACTCAAGTATCCTTTATCTGTAATTAATTATTATTTGCCATCGTTAAGAATTTGAGCCAAATTTCTGAGTAAAATAAAATGAGTAAAAATTCGAGTTTCACAATTACGTTAAGATCTCGGTGTTATCTTCAAGATAAACCCGAGTTTATAGTTTTACTTCAGCATTTTTCCGAAGTTTATGATATCTAACAAAATCTTTAGAAATTGTGTAGCTTATCGTAAAGCGCCAGGGTTCGCCGAGTATTTTCCACGCAAATACGTAGCCTTTAAAAAGCAATGGAAATCAGACTCGTGATATAATAAGGTCTTCAGAGAGATTCTCACCTAATTCCTACTGTAGAATGTTTTTCCAACTTCCTATTTCCAATTCTAAATTTATATATGCTATTATATGACTTCATTAACATACACAATTATAAAGTAAAGTTTGATATGTTGTATCTTACGCATATTCATAGCTTTGGGGCCATGTGTTGTAAATTGGACGACCACTGGGACTAAAAGCCAAAAAATTCATAAAACTATTTTTTTTTCTTTTTTCAAATTTCAGAATCATACAGTGAAAACCTAAAGGACCTGACCATATTATAAGAACATCAACATGGATCTCGTGACATTCCTTGAATTGATAGGAGAACATCAAATCGAAGTGAAATTTCAAGACGGTTTCAAAATATTTTGAAACTTTGCTAGCTTCCTAAAATGTGCAGGATTTACACTGGTTTTCTCAAATAATCATTCATACTCAAAATGTAAAATATTCCACATACTAACCGGAGAGCAGGAGCTTGGAACGAGACTCTCGGTTAAAGTTTAAATGTACTGGTATTAAAAAACATTAATATCTAATATATTCCATATAAAAATGAAAATTTTTATACAACGACTTCTCAAAACCATTAAATCAAATACCATT
>NC_090742.1:43123993-43131493 GCF_036898095.1 Palaemon carinicauda
TCTCGGCACCTATTCCACCCTTCTCCATTGTCAAGATTTCTCCTATTCCTTCTTAAAGCTGTTTTTTCAGTCTCCATAATCATAGACTTGTATTCTAGATTGGTGCTTAACCTTTGAAACAAGTCGAATGAATTTTCACTTTCCTATTTCAATCACATGCATCTAAATGTCTCCTTCTATTCCATCCTTCAGCAAAGCTTCAATTCCAATCTGAGCCGTCCGGTTCATCATCTCGATTTTCCTCGAGAGAAGAAGCACGCCACGAGGCATTTCTTGAAACCTGATCTCCATTTGGATGTCCGAGTCTTAATCCCACCAGTTTGTTTTGTAAAGAAACTTGTTGTTAACGGATCTTGACTCGAGATGAAAGCCTCTCTAGCGCATTTGCTTTTACCTCTCCTTCTTTGTTGGTTTTTCTTTCAGCCATAACTCGTAACTTACGTCTTGAGTGTACAAAGAGACATACAAGTTAACTTTGAATTTGCTTTATTTCAGAGAGAGATAACTTACTAACTCTCAGTAAGTCTTTTTGGGATGAGGTTGCAATTCTCACACTGTTCTCCAACGTAGCTGCAACCCATCACGGACTACCAGGTTCATAATAAACTCTTTAAGTTAACATGTACGAAAACCTGAAGTGGCTTCTTGGCAACATAACTGGTGTCAACAAGACTGAATGTGAAACAATCTAAGGGTTATGTCTAACTGCTTTACTTCAACCTTTGAGGCTTGATTAACACACTCACGCATGTACAGTATATGGATAAATATAGTTTTCTCTGGGTGTGGGGGAGGGAGAGGTGAATAGTTTTCTGTGTAGGGGGGGGGGGGGTGAATTGAGTTTGAAATTCAGACATGGCTCAATAATTGCCCTTTTTTTTTTAAATAACTTTTATTAGGATGAAGTTTCTACGCAGTATATGAGATCAAATAATGTATTACTACCGCCGGTAAATTACAGGAAAGAGAAATCATATATTAACATTCAAAATTTTAAGCTCTTGAACAAACATCATGCGTAAACATTTATGAGTTGCAATTGCTTAGGGCATATCTAAGCACCAGAGTTTGTTTGTTATAATTGCAAAACGTTCAAATACACAGTGCTTTGGAATGTTGAGTGAAAATTAAATCTTATGAACTCCAAAAAGAAAAAAAAAGCTGGGTAAAGAGAGTTATCTTCATTAAATTAAAGTTAAATATATATCTATATATATATATATATATATATATATATATATATATATATATATATATATATATATATATATATATATATATATATATATATATATATATATGTATATATATATATATATATATATATATATATATATATATATATATATATATATATATATATAGATATATATATATATATATATTTACATATATAATTTTGAAAATGTAAATTTAGTGATTTTGCTTTGACACATATGTATATACAGTATATGTCTCTGAGAGAGAGAGAGAGAGAGAGAGAGAGAGAGAGAGAGAGAGAGAGAGAGAGAGAGAGAGAGAGAGAGAGAGAGAGAGAGAGAGAGAGAGAGAGAGAGAGAGAGAGAAAATATGCAAAAAAGGAAAGAAAAACTGGCATGCAGACACAAAAGACTTGAAGTGTATATTCAAAACCGCCACAATAAAGCTAAGAAAAGAAAACATTTACATCAGAAAACAGACAAAAAAAAAGATAAAACAAATAGGAATAAAACAAACAAACAAAGGCAGCGACTTTCCCCCGAGTGCCTAGCAGTGCCAAAGAGCAAACCACTCGCTGCTAGAGGCCAGAGCATGTAACAATGGCACCGGAAGAGGGGTGGGGAGAAGTGGCTTGAAAAATCGCGTGCACTCCATCACAAGCGGGGGAATTGTTAAGCAAACATGAAGTTATAAACCAGCCTATGAAGGGCTGTGTGCAGTTGGTGTTGATCATTGCGAACGATTCGTGTTGGGGGTTACGCATGGCATGAAAAAACTCTCGCATATTCTAAAAGAACACGCGATAAGAATAAAAACAAAAAATGTAATGTGATGAATTATTATTATTCTTTTGATACTCCTGACATTTTACAGAACAGCTGATCAGCGGTAAAATGCTCAATGGAGATATAATGGAGAGGAATTTTATTAAAATGACGAAAATTATATTGCTTTAAAGAGGTACACATTTGAATGATTAACTATTATAGATATTCAAATATTTCATGTTTTGAGGATGTAGTCAAATCACCTTATATATGTCTGTTACAAAACTAGTTACAACTCAAAGAGCTATGGGAAGAATAATGATGGGAATAACACTAAGAGAACATGTATATGAGAGCAAACTAAAGTAGAGGATATTCAAACAAAGAAATGGACATGAGCAGGACATGTACCAAGAATGACAGATAATAGAAGGACATTAAGAATACCAGCATGGGTTTCTGGAGATTGCAAAAGAAGCAGGTGAAGGATGAGAAGACGACAGATTGACGAGCTATGGAAATTTGCGTGCATACATTGGCATAGAAAGACCATAAGCAGACGGGAGGGTAAGGACCTATCTGAGGCCTTTGTTCTACAATAGTCCAGTAACTCATGATAATAAAACACACACACACTCACTCACACACACACACATATATATATATATATATATATATATATATATATATATATATATATATATATATACATATATATACACATATATATATATATATATATATATATATATATATATATATATATATATATATATATATATATATATATATACACACATACTATATTACTAAACATCAAGTATTTTGCCCTCAGAGAGAGTGACTCCATAGAAAGAAAGCCAAAGATCACTGCCAAATTCAATCAGAATGCCAAGTACAAACATTGTATATATATATATATATATATATATATATATATATATATATATATATATATATATATATATATATATATATATATATATATATAAAAACAGCGATAGTTGGGACAGTAGGTACCAATGAAATCTAATGCAGAATCATTCCCATTTATGTACCAGATATTTCAATTATATGCTGAGGTCTCTGGCCATATAAAATTCCGGCTTTTTGAAGCAATCTTTCCATTTCCATTTTCCCCCGGGAGGAAATCTATGACCTTCATTTCATATGCAACATTCCAAAGCGCTGCTCGTTTGAAGGTTATGGAATTTAAACAAACATACAAACAAACACAGTAACCGAGATATGCCAATTGCAGTTTCAACTCTTTTTGTTTATGCGGGATATCTGTGCAGCGATGTGGGAACTGGAATGTTAATAAATGTTTTTTTATGTATATATAAATTACATTCATAAACCGTCAGGCAAGGAAAGTTTTCATTACATAATTCTATTATTATTTTTTTTTTCATTTTTTACATGAGTAAAGTGAAAATTCAAAATTTAATTAAATGCACGAGGAAAGATATTAAAAGGTGAAAATACAAGACATACGTAAATGCAAGAGGAAAGATATTGATTAAAGTGAAAATACAAAATATAGATAAATGCAAAAGGAAAGTTTAGAAAGGGAAAATACAAAACAAAGTAAATGCAAGAGGAAATATAAAAAGTGAGAAGGCAAAATATAAGAAATGCATAAGGAGAGATATTAAAAACAAGAAGTAATCGAGAAATTGTGGAAAAATTTATAAAATTGAATCATCATACCACAAAATGGATTCACAAATTGAACAGCGATTAGTAAATGAATTTCTATAAAACCTAACGCAAGAGAAAATATAACTAATGTCAAATTCCTAAAGTTGCAAGTATCATTCATAGCTATTAAGATTCAATTTATAAAATTGAAAAACTAGAAATAAAATCCAGTAACTTTTTCTGAAAAATTCAAGTGATGGTTTGCCTAGCACCTTTCTCTCTCTCTCTCTCTCTCTCTCTCTCTCTCTCTCTCTCTCTCTCTCTCTCTCTCTCTCTCTCTCTCTTTGGTGCTTGGGGATTTATCGGCATCAAAAATCTTCTGTATATTTACGTTATATTGTGACAGAGAGAGAGAGAGAGAGAGAGAGAGAGAGAGAGAGAGAGAGAGAGAGATTTGGTAACCTGTATACTAACTAACTACTAATTAAGGAAAATATATTATCAACAATTAAGCTAATATGTAAATATTAATATATATTTGTATAAAAATTCCCAGGTCTACATGGCTGAGGACTATGAAGCGTGAAGTAGATGATGATGAATGGAGAATTACTGATCTAAAAGCACAAGATAGAGACGACTGGCGAAATCTAACTTAGGCCCTTCGCGTCAATAGGCGTAGGAGGAGATGATAATGATGTTCTGTATGAGAATAGTAAATTCAAGACTGAAAATTAAGGAAATTTTTTCTTTTTTTTTTTTTTTCTTGAGCCGTATTTGATACAATTGTTCCAACATTCATTACTACAAGTATTAAAATCAATGAGCAAATTTGTTATCTTGGGCGATATGTAATTACCATGTATTAACCATGAAATTAAAATATGCTATATTCTTTTAAAACTTAAAGATAAAAAACAAAAGCAGCCGATCGGATAACCATGTGCTACTTTGCCTAAAGTTCACCTTATGTTAATTCATTGTTCATTGCTTAGTAAAAGCTTCAAATAAAACTAATCTTAAGTAAAATAAATTGTTTTACATACCCTGGTAGTGAGTAAAATTCTGGTTCGTTTCAAGAAAAGAAAGAGACGCACACGTGCCCGCCTGTAGCTTACTCGGTTTATCTGAAGAGCTTTTTCCTTTAGTAATGCATTCATTACCTTTTCTAGGCTTTAACAAAAAAATCTGAAAACATATAATCTCCGGAATGGAATTTAGATCATGCAACTTTTGAAAACAGGTTTACTTCTTATATATACAGTATGTATATGTATATATATATATATATATATATATATATATATATATATATATATATATATATATATATATATATATATATATATATATATATACATATATATATACACACATATATACATATATATGACTATTTGTAATTAACACACACGAATTTATGAGATGTAAATATCAACCACAAACGGCATTTAATATTGAACTCTATCTTTGGAATACTGTATATATCCAGTGAATATCCTTTTATGACAAATGCTTATAGTCGGGCAAGGATTCGAACCTATGCCTCTGAGTCGAAACAACGTCAACAATAGATTAATAAACGAGCCATCAAGCGAGATAAAAGTTTATTTCAAGTCTACTGTCCATATTCCTGACGAATTCAAGAATCCTTTCTTAGACTTAAAATGAACCCATCTCCATCATGACTGTAGATTAATGATTTTGTAACACGTAGCTATTTTATCTTGACTATATGCCCCTCCCCATGATCTCGTCCACATATGGTATGAGAGTAATATCTGTTATAGTTTCATTTCTAATCCTGTCCTCCCATTATCCTTATGAGGGCTTTGTTTTCAAATCTACTAAATCAATTGGAGATTGTTTCGTTGTCATGCCATCACTCATGTCCATACATTGTACAAAATAAAATTGCCAGTTATGTCTTTTGTGCCCTTTTTGCCTGGAGTTTATGTATATAAAAACAGATGTTCTATAATAAAGTTATGCAGATGTTTTCATTCCGCCTTTGAGTCACAACCTTCTCTCGGCACGTCACATTGGTGACCCCGGAGCGACTCGCTCCTCCCGCCTTCCCCCCCACCCCCGCCTCTCACCATTACTATGACGCCCTCAAAACATACCTTCTCCAGCAGTACTCGCCGTTGCCAGCCGCCTTTATAGCAAAGCTTTTTCAGCTCTCTCAACAACCGTTGGGGAACCAAAGGGCTTCGCTCACCCTCAGGGAAATGACCAGTATCACTCGCCTGCAACCTACCACAGATGGCTCTCCTTGTGAGATGAACCTACTTCGTGCCCTTTGGGTAAGCCGTTTACCCGAACCTGTCCACACTGCCATACCCGATGTTGATAGTTTACCCATAAAGGACTTGATGACCAAAGCCGACGCCCTTATGGACACCCACTTCATGACCTTCAAGACATCCATCAACGCATCCACTCCTGAAGAAGAGGACACCTATTCAACGTCAACCGAAGCTGACGTGAATGCCGTAGGATACACACGCCTATGAATGCCGTAGGACACACACGCCTATGAATGCCGTAGGACACACACGCCTATGAATGCCGTAGGACACACACGCCTATGAATGCCGTAGGACACACTTGCCTATCCCCGTGACAAGCCGAAGCGGCGACAAAGCCACCCATCATCCACTACTCACTCGCGCCCCAATCAACGGCTTCTACAGCCACTCAGTGCCGCCCATCGGCCGCAGTTTTGCTACTACCACTCCAGATTCGGGGCTGCCGCGAAGAAATGTACAGTATGTCATTTTTAGGGGGGAGCCATGTACCAACCGTGTGTCACACGATCAAACACAGTAACGACATTACATTTTGTGTATATACTATGCTTGTATCTTCACTCTCCCCTCGCACTGATAACAACCTGAAATAACATGTCTGCTTTTCTCACCGTTAACTGTTAACCGGTGCGGTGTCGGTTGAACATGAAATTGCCCGAGTTTAATGTATATAAAAACGGATGTTCTGTAATAAAGTTACGCAGTTGTTTTCATTCCGCCTTTGAGTCACAACCTTCTCTTGGCACGTCACATTGGTGACCCCGGAGCGACTCGCTCCTCCCGCCTGCACCCCCACCCCCGCCTCTCACCGTTACTATGACGCCCTCAAAACATACCTTCTCCAGCAGTACTCGCCGTTGCCAGCCGCCTTTATAGCAAAGCTTTTTCAGCTCTCTCAACAACCGTTGGGGAACCAAAGGGTTTCGCTCACCCTCAGGGAAATGACCAGTATCACTCGCCTGCAACCTGCCGCAGATGGCTCTCCTCGTGAGGTGAACCTACTTCGTGCCCTTTGGGTGAGCCGTTTACCCGAACCTGTCCACACTGCCATACCCGATGTCGATAGTTTACCCATAAAGGACTTGATGACCAAAACCGACGCCCTTATGGACACCCACTTCATGACCTTCAAGACATCCATCAACGCATCCACTCCTGACTAAGAGGACACCTATTCAACGTCAACCGAAGCTGACGTGAATGCCGTAGGACACACACGCCTATGAATGCCGTAGGACACACACGCCTATGAATGCCGTAGGACACACACACCTATGAATGCCGTAGGACACACTTGCCTATCCAAGTGACGAGCCGAAGCGGCAACAAAGCCACCCATCATCCACCACTCATTCGCTCCCCAACCAACGGCTTCTACAGACACTCACTGCCGCCCATCGGCCGCAGTTTTGCTACTACCACTCCAGATTCGGGGCCGCTACGAAGAAATGTACAGTATGTCATTTTTAGGGGGGAGCCATGTACCAACCGTGTATCACACGATCATACATAGTAACGACATTTCATTTTGTGTATAGACTATGCTTGTATCTTCGCTCTCCCCTCGCACTGATAAC